>NW_028301714.1:22751969-23055000 GCF_037042655.1 Diuraphis noxia | reverse complement strand
ATTAATCATTTAAGTTGTTATGAAGTTAATGTATTATAGATTTGGTCTGTGTTCATATTTTAACTGTTGGTGGCTTCTGTGTATGATTTGTATCTGGGTTAAGTGTTGAAAAAGAGAACTTTGACAAGTTGAATTTTTGAGGCGGACTTTTATAAACTAACTTGAATACTGGATATCCCTAAAAGTTTGCGGTGTGGTCTAAGGTACATAGAGTTTAGCATTTAACAGGACTATTTCTGTCAAATTTTTGGGGATAAAGACAACATAGCAGTCCAATTATTAAGTACTGTAATCAGCTTAATTTAAACTGTTCACTTAATTTAATTTATTGATACATCTGAGTTGATCTATATATCAAATTCAATTTTTTCTGTTACTGATCCATTTCTCTGCTCACTTATTTAAAAATATCTTCTATGTTCAGCGCCACTAAATAAATATAGTCATGAACAGTTGGTTAAACAAAGTCTCTAAGCTAAAAATATTAATTCTTAACAATAACTTAGATGTCTTGGTTTAATTGTATTTCAATTTTTGACATTATATCTGTATATTATATATATTACAAAAACTTGAATGAACGTATCATATAGGTATTTATAATTTTAAACTACTACTAGATATACCAAACTTATATCCTTTTAGACCTGTTCTATAATATATTTTTTTATACTGTACTATTAAAATATTAAAAATAATTATTATATAAGAGATGAATTACCTACTAATAATGCTTTATTTTTCTTCTGTAATTAGGTCAGTTAAATACATGATTATTTGGTTATTAAAATATTCATTTTAAACATTCAATACACTAGATAATTACTGTTTACTTAGGTTATAAGATAATTTGTTCTTTAAACAAAACTACTATTGTTTTCCATCAAAATTCATAATAAATTACACAGTAGCCCTCAGAACTATTATGTTCCTAATTTCACCGAAATAGCCATTACGCTAATTTTAGAAGAATTGCAACCATATAATAGTTTTTTATACCAAACATATAGATTTTGTTTATAGACAGGGCTATAGTATTTTTGTTTTTGAGCCTGGTAAGTAATTCATTCCTAAACAGCTCTGTTTACTGTTATAATTTACCTTTGATTAACTCTTACAATAGCTTAATATTGCCTTGCTTTATTTTGAATTTCAAGTAATTATCCTTAACAATATTTTCTATTATTAAATAGAATCCTTAATTAACTATTAATTTTACTTTCAAATTTAGTATTATTGATATTGGCTATCATATAATATGTGGTCTATTGGTGATTTACAAAATGTATATTTAACTAGTTCATCCAACAGACATCTTGTTCAAAATCTGTTAACCTATTCATTATATCTATATGCTTAAATGTATTCACTACAAATTTAAAACTATTTAATAATAGCATTGTAGGAAAAACTCATCATTTTTATATAGTTATATTTTTTAATATACAATAATTAATGTTAAAATTAATCTCAATATTAACAGGAATACATTTTTTTTTAATTCCTGACCTGCATTGCCCGTATATCAGTTTGGCTTTGGGCATTTTCATACTGGCATTGATGATAATTAACGATGGCAATAAGTGCATGTGACAAAGTCTTTTAGGCTCATATTTGGATGTTGATAGTAAAGTGATATATATAATGCACATGCTTTTGATTATGTGCTCTTTTTCCATTGATGACTCTTTGTCTGAACACATTAGCTCAAAGACCATTGTGAAGCTCTCGATCTACATTGTCTGCTAATTGTTCTTCTGCAGTTCTATTTAATTATGAGATTTTTGTGCATTCCATGTATGTTGTCGTCTAATATTTCCTTCTCATCCACCTAGACTTGGCATTCTTCTCTAATAAATATTTGCATCATTCTTGCACGTGATACGTAATTTTATGTTAGATTAAAATATTATGCGATTTTTTATTTATTATTAATATTTTTATTAGTACCAATGGTAACCATTGAAATAATTATTTCTTCAATAATCAATCACAGCCATTATGAATAAAAATTTACATCGTAAATCTTAATATCTCTAATAACCAAACCATTCAAGCACATACAAAAAATATCATAAAATTCAGTGCAGCCGCTTAAAGGAGTTTAACTACTTACACATGAACAGAAGAAATATATAAATATAAAAAAAAAATCTTTAAAATTTAATAGTATCATTCCACCACAAAGGAATAATAAAAAAGCTGTTTGCCATGTATGTACAAATTGTTAAATGTTAAATTCATCTCACTTCTGCACTTATTACATAGGGCATTTTTATTGTTTGCCAAACTACTTTTATTTATTAAAAATTGGATGTTGATATATTATTACTTATAATAAATTAATTATATTTCTCTATGTTAATTGTGCGATATATATGTGTCATATTGACTGTGTGAGTGTCGGAATCGTTATCAAAAGTCATAAAAATAAAGTATTAAACAAAAAAATAGATTAGATTAAGTCTATTAAAGATTATAAGCCTTTGTTAAAACTACCCGGCTACAGGTAGGCTACATCCTATAATGCAGTAGTTCTCAACCTTTTTCATGTGCCGCTTGACTATAAATATGTACAGTAATTATTATTAATATCAAAATAAACCAAATAAAATTTAATTTATTTAATGATCTATTCTATATTTTTATGAACGATTTTTTTGGCGTACCATCCATGAGCTTTCCATATACTATAGATTAAGAAATGCCGCTTAAGTGAATGACCGCCATAAGATACAGGCACTGACTGATAGGGATACTGGGATGCTACAGCATTCCTTGCCCTAAAATATATTTGATATGATTTGTTTTTAAATTTTAATCTGATATTGTACAATTTTGTTTGAATGTTTGTTGTAACTTGGTACCTATTTAGTATTTACGATTTTTAAGTTTCTTCAATATTTTATTAAAACAAAATAAAATAATTTTAAAATAAATTTGCCCTTTAAATTATGTAGCGTCCCGTGCCCTTTTTTACCAGTCCGTGCCTGCATAGATATCAACAATAATGTAAATAAACATTAGTATTTGTGGATAAGCAGTTAATTTATTACTGATCAAAACATAAGTCATTTATTTATTTTAATTAGTATATAGGTACCATATTATTTTAATATTAAAAATATACTCATATACAATTAAATCTTAATTAGGTATATTATTTTAAATTATTATGTTTCTGTTTTTAGTTTGGTGTTACTATCCCTGGAACATCTAATGCGTCTTATTCATCACTGGATTCAAGGAATAGAGAAGAGTCTACCAAGAAATCATCTTCATTCACAGATTCTCGTTCAATAAATAAACATTCAAATACAAATAAATACAATATAAATGGTTGCAGTAGTAGTAGCAGTAGTAGTAATAGCAACAACAAACAAGGTGGTTCTAGTCGATCATTTATTAAAAATCATTCAAAATCAGCAACTGTAGATAGTGAATCAGATGATGATGATACGTCTTGTTTAGAAGTAAAAGAACCGGTTGAAATAATTGATGTATTATCATCAGACAGCGAAGAAACTAATAAAATTAATTTTAAAAATGAACGCATAAATGAAGTTGAAAAGTTATACTACTGTTCCATCTGTCAAAAGAAGAATATTTTGAACCATGATTGTTCTCAATACAATAAATCTTTCTTTACTTGCTTGGTGCCTAATTGTAACATTCTATCAAGATCAAAAAAAGATTTTACACCACATTATCGACGACATATTGGATTGTCTTCCACAGCAGTTATGTGTCGTCGTTGTTATCAAGAAGTAAAAAAAGCTGACCGTGATGTCAGTGGTCATTATCACATTCGCTGCCGTTCTGTAAATTTATTTAAGTGTTATGCGTGTCATGTTGTATTTAACACTATGGAAGAATTTGCCTATCATAAATTAAAATCACATAATGGACGATTAATGAACTCTTTTGGTAATTATTTATGTTTTTATTGTGAACAATCAACTCCAGATCTTACCACAATTATTGAGCATACTAAGCATTGTTTTGAAAATCAGGGAAAAAATGTAACTGAGTACGGTATGAAACTAAAAGAACCTACAAAAAATGAAACTGAATTATTACCAGTTAAGAAAAATTCTACAAAGAATGTACTGGAACGTAAAAGAAAAAACGTGATAAAGATTCCTCGTTCATCCACCCATATACTTTTTACTTGTTTAAAACCTTCATGCAATCTCATCTTTCAAAACTTTAACGTTTTTAAATTTCATCATCGTGAACATTTTGAATTAGGGAATACATTGATGTGTTGGCAATGTTGTGTGCCAATGATGTCTTTAAATAGTCTTAGAGCTCATCAAGTACAAGGTAACTGTCGTATTCCTGGAATGTTCAAATGTTATCAGTGTTCTGAACAATTTAATGATCTTCAAAGTTTGAGTATTCATAAATTTACCTTACATGATGGTGAATTAATAACAAATAAAAAAAATAATAAAAGTCTTATGTGTGCATATTGTAATAAGGGAATTCTCATTGATAATTTTAGATCTCATTTGATCACATGTCAATACAATAATGTAGAAAAGCATTTAAAAATTAAACCTAAACTGAAACCTACACTGGCTAAACCTAAAACTACATACACTAAAAAGTATAAAAGTCCTTATAAATGTATTATTTGTAATAAAGTATGTCTCACGGCAGCAGCCTTATCAAGTCATATAAAAATTCACAATCCATCTCCATCAAAAAAAAAGGTGAAAAAAAGAATGAGTAATACATCTCTTAAAACTGAATATCTTGAAATGATTAACTCTGGTGTTAAACAAGAAACTGATGCAGAATTATATCAAAGTAGTTCTTCTCAACATAATGATACAATTGAATCTATTAATGACATGTCCAATGCTGGTGAAAATAACGAAATAGATGTTGAAATGAATACATTATCTGATAATTATCTGAGTAATGAAACAATGGAATCTGTTACTTCTGGCCCAGATTTATTGAAATGCAAAAGTTGTCCTAAAAAATTTAAATCAAATTCAGGAATGGCAAAACATTCCCAATATTGTGATAAAAAAAATACTTTGAAAAGTAAACCCCAAAATTATTATTGTACTAAATGTAAAAAATATTTTACACGTCTTACGTTTTTTCAACATTGGAGAGTACATCATGGAAAGAGACTTCCATATCATAAATATAAACGATATGCGTGTAAACAATGTCCGTTTAAATTTATATACCAAATAGCATTAACAATGCATGTTGAACATGTTCATGGTGTACAAGATAACAATTTAGCTGTTACATCTAATATGACAACTATTGACTGTGTAGAGATGTTACCAGTTATATCTGAAACGACATCATTGGCTAACAATATTCCTGAAACAACATCAATGGTTAACAATATTCCTGAAACAATATCAATGGTCAACATTATTCCTGAAACAACATCAATGGCCAACCATATTCTTGAAACAACATTGGCTAACAATATTCCTGAAATATCATTGGCCAACAATATTCCTGAAACATCATTGACCAACAATATTCCTGAAACATCATTGGCCAACAATATACCTGAAACATCATTGGCCAACAATATTCCTGAAACAATCATAGAAAATGATAAGAAATTCAATGTACAAATTAAACAAGAAGCAAATGCAAATACGTTATTAAATCAATGGGAAGTGTCTGATAATGGAATTAAAGAAAATATAATAGAACATAATACAAATGAAGGAAATAATGAAATCAATGATCTAAAAAATAATGAAGAACCAAATGTAAGTAATAATAATGATGGCGGAAAAAATGAAACTGATGTTTACACTGCTCAAAGTATAAATCAAATTATAGATCAATTGAATGATGGTGAAACAATTGAGGAGCTCTTTTATGATGAGGATACAATGGAAGTTAATAATGTATACTCAATGGATGTTTCAGAATGTGCCAATAATTATATTGATAAAGCAATCACTGAAATAGATGAAAATGAAACAAGTATATTATCTCCCGTTATAGAAGAAGAGAAGCAAAATTGTTTAGATAGTGAATTGGTAGCATTAAATGATACAGAAAATGTTAATTATGTAAATGAAGATAAAATCAATAACTCAGTTCAAGCACTCCCTACTTCAGATGAATAAAACACCAAAGAATAAACAAGTTTATTGACCTTTAGCATTTTTTATTTACAATGTACCTAATCTATTTCACTGACGTTTAGTCAACACTGAAGCTAACTATATTAAACTTAGTAAAGTGTAATGAAAAATGACTTATTATAACTGACATTAAAAGAAAAAAATCTCTTACACGCTAAAAATATAATTATTTTATTTTTTGTTGGATAAAACTATTATTATTTTTTTTTTTTTTTTTTATTGATAATCTTTGTTGAATCTAATTTTGTGTCATAAAATTAAGTAAGTTTTTAAGAAAGTTGTAATAAATAACTGGTGAAACAGTTAACTTAATATACAATTAAAATTTTTAATTATTATTAAATTTAGTGATTAAGTTAAGGCATAAAGTAGACTTTGTACTGATATTTATTTAAATTTTGTATTCCTAAAATGTATTATGCATTTTTTACTTTAATATGTATTCTTTTTATTATATTACACCAAAATATCTTAAGTGAGTAATGATTTAATAGCTTTTCAACAAACTTAAAACAATTACTTAATTTTAAATATTTGTTACTCAATTTAAATATACATAATTATTGATTATGGATTTTTATAAATTAAATGAATAGCCAAAATTGTATAATGGTATTCAGGTTTTCAAATACTTTTTCTATACAAATGTATACTGTACTAATACCTTAAACTTGTATCCATTGTATTATTATTTTAAAATAAAATTGAAATGACACATAATAATAGAAAAATGTCACCTCTTAATTCTGTATACCTAAAAATCAGTGGCGACTCTTGGTATGGTGCACACAGGAGCACATGAATTACCCAAAAATATTTAATACATCATTATTAGACTCCTATTGTAAATTATAATTAATTATTATGCACATGGTCTGTATGAAACATACGTTTTTGTATTCCCTGTGGCCGTATAAATATTAGTTGTATGTGTTTACATGTCATTAGTAATTTATTATGGTTGTTTGAAAAACCTAGGCATATTTTTATTCTACTGCGGTGTCCCGTCAATTGTTGAATGATAACACATTACTTTACATTGGTTATTAATTGACACATAGGTATAATTGTTGGAAATGTAATTATTGATTAATTTTATTAGTATAATAATTATACAGCTCAAATTATAAATTATAATTGCTTAAAGATTTTTGTTTGTTTGTTTGTTTAATTCATAATATTTCTATAATATGTTATTTTCTTTCTTATCTTTATACTTTACGGCGATAAAAGCTAAAACAAATTAAATTTAAATAAGTAGGCAAATTATTTTATGTTTGTACCTTACCAAAATTAATGTTATTTATTGTCTTACGTGGTATCTTAACCTTTTTTTGTGCACTGCCTTATGCTTGTGAACATTGTGAGTAGAGAATGCTAAGAATATTTTATTAAATATAAAATACTGGGTATTAATTTACATTTATATATATATATATATATAAAGTTTGAATAAATATGACTTATGTGTACTTAAAAATCAAACTGCATATAACATATTATAGTACATCCTTATTAAACAAAATTATATTATTTATCGTACAACTGTTTTGGTCTATACTACACAAAGATATAAAACAAATTACAGTTCTTGCTAATTTTATATCCTAACAGAAAATTAATTATTAGAATTTATAGAGTCAAAATAATATCTTATGAATTTATTTTATTGCATTAAATTTTTTGTCTCATCAACTTCAATATAATATTTTTTTTAACAAATCAACATACCTGTTAAATGTTATCTATAATCTTTCATTTTACTTTAATGTTTAAATTGAAGGAGTGATCAGTTTATTTTATTTAGGAATAATAATGAACACCAATGCATTTAAAAGAACAGTTTTATGCTTTAACTCTTGAAGATGCATTTAAGACGAAACAACAGAATAAATTAAAATGTTTATTTAATCTGTGGCAAAGCCAGTCTTTAAGTACTTTAGTATACTTTTTAGTACTCAATGATATATTTTAAGTTCTTTCTCAATTCAACTAATTAAATATTTACTTAATAATTGATATATTTTAATTTTAATCATTTTGAGAAAAAATAAAAATATATATTGAAATTATGGTATAATTGTGGTTAGTTGTACCAATATAATAATATAATTTGACTTATACCTAACTAAAGATTCAAATACATTAACAAAGAAACAGATGAGTGATTTATATTTTTTAATATTACCAAATGATAATGTATAAAATGTTCAATTCAATTAATGTATTTTTTATAGGTAACATTAAAATCATAAAAAAAATAAATGATCAAGTTGATTTAAAGATAAACAAATTTGAAATTATTAATTTGTTTCAATTAATAGTTTTTTTGAATTAATATGATAATTCTTTTAAAAATAAGTACCTTTAAAAAGTACATTTTAAAAGACTGAACCAAATGACAATTAATAGTCACTATTCTTATTAATAATTGAATACCGTGTTCATTAGACAGTGGTTTCATTTTGTCACCTCAAAACTTCAAACGGTTCTCCTGTAGGCTGTAATTGGGTTTAATCGCCATAACTAGAGACGTACTGCAAGTCAAATCGTTAAGATTCAAATTTAAAATTGCCGCTATATACCTGGAACAAGGTACAATGTATTGAAGCATGTCGATCAATATGATACGGTTTCCATCGTCCTTGGAACGCATCATACCGCGCGTCTGATCTTGTGCCCACCATCCTAACCATGGACGGAGGTACATCTAAAAACCGACAACTAGCGCATGCCCCTACTCCGCATTCCACAATCACGGTTTCCGTTTATACTGCAGCTGTTAAATGAGCACCCCACCAAGTTACCGGTTTCGATATTCGGTGGTAAATTGCTGTACTACTCGTGAACGACTCCACTACTCTAGTGACGCCATTTGGCCATTTCATTATTTCAACATTCGGCGTTTCGGTCTGTGGCCTGTCATTTGGTAATTTGGTATCCATTTAATGGCCGTTTGCCCAGTCTCCTGAGGATGATACCTATCGTTTCTCGTCGTAGTCGTCGTGGTCGCCGAGTTTTACGCCGACCAAGATTCATTTTAGCCAACGGTATTACCATTGACGCAAACGGATTTTTCGTCGACCCACTCAACATGTGTCGCGTTTGTCTCTGTGACAAACAACAAGACTACATCGACGCAACGGGACCCAACGAACCAAATCTGATGCAGTACGTCAGCGAATACTACAAAGTTCACGTGAGTAATTTTTGTCCATGTGTCCCAAACCTGTCGAGTCTATTTCGTACACTATTGTCTCACATTGCTTTCTGGGCGTTAGACGCAAGTAGATTAATACCATTTTTTATACAGAGCTAATGTACGCGACGGTGCATCTATTATTGTTGCTCCGTGGTATGTCGACGTGTTGGGGCCTTTGTGTCGCTTCGTCACTTTAAGACAGCAGTACACGTGCACGTTGTTTGATGGATTATGTTACGATAATTTTATTGAAACGTTTATGGTTTATATTTTGCTTGGTGTACACTGCATTCTGGGTATCTATTATCCACCTACTTTAGTATCGCCCTACTTACATTGAAGACAATAGTGGTTATAATGATTGGTGTGTTGAGGGAAGAGGTGTTGAACCTTTTTATAAAATGTAATAATTAAGGTGTGGTTTCCTTGCAGTGCTGGACAGCCAAATAGTCTGATGTCTAGATGTACGATTTGTACTCTTATGATAAATGCTGCAGGGAAGCTGTACCTTTCCACATTATGATCTCTGGGTCTACAAAAATTATAGTCCCTATTTACGTATTATGTAGTTAAAGGAATATAAATTATGCTCAATAATAAAACTGCATGTTTTTCAAAGGGAAATTAATAACGATTGATGTATTATACACATCCAACATTATATTTAATCTTATATAATGCTGTATGCACATAACCTCAAGGCAATGCACATGTGTCAAGTAGACCAAAAACACAGACTTAGTTGAGCATATTTCTTATTCCTCATACTAAAGTTCTGTATATATTTAGTGTTGATAAAAATGTACGGTTTATAGGACATCGGTTAGTACAATAATATTGGTTAGCACTACTGAAATCTTATAATCCACAACATTATTGCCTATTTTATTATTGTGATATTTTCAGGAAATATTGTTATAATTGTGTCATTGTTTTATTTTATTTTTATTTGATGATTATACTCCCCGAAGAGCATTTAGTTATAAAGTACAGCAAGTAGATAAACAAAATTAATACAATTAAATATTAGATAACTGGTAGTGAAGATAGTAAGCTGAAAAAAGTGGTAAGACTAAGATTGGTTTAATAGGTGTAACATTCTGAGGAGAGGCTGGTTATGATCATCCGAGGTAGGATGGTTAGGGATAGAGAAAAGAGAATGGTGTCTCGTAGGGTAGGATGGAACGTGAAATTAAACAGTGGCTACTAAGTCGGGAGAGTCGATAGTACCCGTTGAGTAGTGATGTGATGAACTTGAGGTCCGCGTGATTACGGCGTGATGCCAGAGTTGGGATATTGAGAAAGAAACGGATAACGGTATAATCATGGGGTGAGTGTTCAATATTTAATAAAAAGGCAATAAAAGATAGGAACCGATTTTGTACTTGTTCAAGGCGTAATTGATCACAGGCCAGATATGGAAAACTAACGATCGATCCATACTCGAGGATGGAACGGACAAGGCTGAAGTAGAAGGTACGGAGACGGGTGGCGGAGGTAAAGAAGGTTGTGTTCGTTTGATGAATCCGAAGATCTTCAAGCTCTTCCCAACAGTACCATTTAAGTGGTGTTTGAAGGAGAGGGTGGGTGATAGATAGAAGCCTAGGTCTTTGATAAGATGAACGCTTAGGAAGAGGGGAGCTACCAAGGTAATATGAGTGTAGTATGGGGATACGTTTTCTGCAGAAAGTCATTGAGTGACATTTGTCCAATTTGAGGGGTAGGTTAAGCTGTCGCGTCCAATCGAAGAAGGCATCAAGCTCGGTTTGTAATAAAAGGCAGTCAGCGGGAGAGTTAATTTTACAAAATATTTTTATTTCATAGCAAATAGGAGAACCTAGGCAAAAGAGAAACACTTATTTATTGAATTTACAAATATGATAAAAAGAAGAGGACTCAGATGACCTCCCTGTGGAACACCCGAGGAAATTACAGATAATTCTGAAACGGCTCAGTTTAGCTTAACACATTCACTGCTGATGCAATCATTTAGCATTGTTCCTGTATTGGCGTCATCAATTTATGATTTTTCTTTTCTTTATAATTTTATCAGCGTTACAGATAAACAAATAAGTTTTTGTCAGCGTTATCTACCAGTATTGTTTAATCGTTTTGTGCTAGTTGTACCTTGATAATTCTAATTTTAGATTTTGGTTTATCCAATTTTATCTGTTACCTATTTCGTCAATTGTGTTTATTATTTCAATTTATATTAAAGTACATGACAACATTACATTGATGACTTTGAGTAATTATTTGGTATTAAATTAATAAAATTTAGTAATGACGACAATTAGCGTCATGCCGCATATTAATAAAATATTTGGGCTGGGTGCGTATGACGCCAATTGGCGTATTAAATATCTTACATTAAAATTAAGGATTTGTAACCAATTTATTAATTTGTCTTCTAAAAGAAATTCTGGAATGATCTTCACTTAAATAAAACTTAGAAACTAGTTAAGGTATTAACAACCTAATGTTAATTAGGTTAATTTGAATGTTATATAGCTATTCATATTCTAATTTGTATAATATATCAGTAGGCTTAGATAGCTATTCTAGCTAGAATTCCTTAATTAATAAAAAAAAAAAATTCATATTCTGTCCACTGACATCTCGACTGACAATGAAATACCTTTACATGTGCGAAATGGTATACTTCCTTCTTGATCCGGAGTAGTATACACTCTTAATTTAGGTTAATGTTTCTTAAAATATTACTTCAACAATGATATTACTCGTAAGTTTAAACATATCCTATGCCCCGTTCACTGAAGTACAATAAATCATTGTTTATTTATTTTCAATAGGCAGTAGACAGTTTCTGTTACTCATTAAAAGAGCCATATGTCTCTATAGTATATTTACATACCTAATTCTAACGTTGGTTTATTTTTACTGGAGCAAAATTACACATCATTTCATTAGTAAATTAAAATATAAACTGCCATAGCTAACGACTGCAACTTTAGCACAGAAATGAAATAGCAAATGAAAATATGTTTAGATTGGTTACTCAACAAGTAATCAGTAAACAAAAAAGCTAGGGAATCAAGCATTGTACAATCTTTTTGATTAGCTCCACAAAATACACAATCAATAATGATTAGAATTCGCAGCAGTGGGGATCCTTGATCAATTCCAGGGGGGGTTTTCACATTAAAGACAATAAGTACTCAAAAATAGAAGTCATAAAAAAATTTATTTCATGTAATAATTTTATATTTTACCAAGGGGGGATTATCCACCCATCGTTCCTTTCCCCCCCCCCCTCCCCGGTAGGACCGCCACTGATTCACAGCCGTATAATTTCTTAAATTCTACCTTTTTTTATGATTAACCTTGACTATCCTGTGCTAAATTAGGTATGTTTATATTGGTAGAATGGATAAAATATGTCACAAAATGCCAAGCAAAGAAATGGAAGGCTGACATTCGTGGACTATGTTGTAGTGGTGGAAAAGCAGTTATACCTAAAATCCCCAAACCAAAATCAGTTAGGTCATCCACGGGAAGTTTTGAACATGACTAGCTGAGTATTAAACACTAATTTTTAATCATATAGAGTTGATATTCTTAACGGGTAACGAAGTCCATGGGAATCGGCCGTTATATTATATAATACCGTGTGTCCTAAGAAACAGGGTGCACTTTATCACTCATTACCCTGTAAATATCTTTCGATTCTGTTTAAAGAACATTAAACTAGACTAATCGATCATAAATGCTCATGTTTTTTATGCATGTGCAAAAAAAATTTTCAAACGGCAACCCCTATTTTATATATAAATTTTGGTTCGATTGATTTTTTTGATAGGTTAGGTTAGGTATTTTTTGGGACACACGCTATATAACCCATAAACATCAAATTTAATTTTGTATATTTTGAGTATATTTTTCCTACTCCATAATGTTTTGTCATGTTAGAATTTCTTAGATGTCAAGAGTCATCAAAAGTAATACATTTGAGGAGAACCCATCCTTAAGTTCTTAAACAATTAGATTTTTCAAATTCATATAACTCAATTTAAAATGAATGTATAATAAAAATTTTGCTCAGACTTAGGTATATTTATTAATTAGAAAGTTAATACTATATTTTTTAAAGTCCTTTCAAGAGTTCTTTTTAAATTCTGATGTTTTTCATTTCCCAATTAAATATCTACTAAGTTATATTATCTTACTGGTCTCAACAATGTTATAAACTTATAACTTATTTCTAATTTTATACTTACTCTTAACTGCATGTTTACAGTGTAGGCTGACTAGGTCCGGGCTTGACCAATTTTTATTTGCCTGTTTGGTTTTTTTTTTATCCCGAGTAAAAATGAATGATAAAAACTGAATTCCCGTGTAATCTTTTTATGGTGTGTTCTAAATTTTACGTAAACAAGCTACAAATCCAAATCAAAATATGTAGTTTAAATTAAAGAGAGTTTTATGTTGCAACTAAAAATATGACGAAGAAACAGCTCTTAAAAACACATCTAAGAGTGTGACATTATACTGAAACCTGGACAATTAATAAAAAAGATAATGATTGACTCTCTGGAGATGTGGTGTTAGAGGAGATGCAGATAATAAAATAAGCTGGATTCATAAAAAACAAACGTAAAGAGATGGCAGATGATAGGACACACGTTGAGACATGGAGATGAATTGCATAGTTTAATAATTGAAAGAACAAAATCAAAAGGAAGACCTAAAACGAGATACATTGGTCAAATAATGCAGGATGCAGGAGTCACTTCCTACAGAGAATTAAAAAATATGGCACATGATTGAGAAAGATGGATAAGACATTTACCGGGAAAAATTTGATAAAAATCAATCTTCGTATTGATAAAAAATTTGTAATTTCAAGTTGTTCTTTCTTAAAATGTTATAAAGAATTAAGATTGAAGTTATATTTCCTAGTATATTACTCTGAGTATTTAATCAATATTTTTAAAAATTGTTTGCTTTTATTTTTAATATTTTCAAAATAAAAATAATAAACCATGTTAGGTACAAAAAGGATAACAGCCAAAACTGGAAACCAGAAAATTCATTACCAATGTCCCATGTGATAGAACAAATCTTCCCTAATAGTTATAAATACATAATAGTAAAAACCAGGCCTACCTACCCAATTGTTGATTTGTACTGAACATGCCAATGACTAATCTGCTATTCTTAGAATACCATGTAATTTATTGATACTTTTCAGAAAAATCTAACAGTTATTGAAATTTTATTTTATTTTGTGTTTTTTTCCAAATATTAAGCAGTAAATTACATTTGGGTCTATGCCCCTGGATAAATAATAGAAGGGCTAAGCTCGTCACCATGAAACTGAATATGTACTTTTTTAGTCCATAAAAATACTATAGTCACTTAACAGTTATTTTTTTATGTAAAACTTACTTGATATAGGCAGTGGCGTGGCGAACTAAAAATATTCCAGAGGTCACCCCCCATGTAAATGACTCACCTCACATGTATTTGCATGTAACAATAAGTACAATCCTTGATACCCACCCCCCAATATTTGAAAAATCCCAGAGTCAATTGCCTCTGAAATTACTCTTTGCCATGCCACTGAGTATAGATACATTTGTAGAAACTCTAATCTTAATGATTCACTTCCAATAGGTATACTCAATTTCATAAAAGAGTAACCTTAGGCGATAACTGATATTTATCATGTTCAGTAATAAGACTGCCCCCATAATATTGTTTTGCAAACTTGGTTTTCAACCATAATAGAATTTTAAAATAAGGCTCTTAAGAGGGTGCAACCCCCGTATTTGTTGTATCAGTCTTACAAACGTGTAACATACCAAATTTATGTACAGCAGTTCACTTTTTATTTCATTAGCTTAAAAAGTAGAGTGAATGATCTACTATGAAACTTGATGGTAAGAACATTATCTGTGTTTTATTGGAACTATTTTTACAATAATTCAGTTTTTAATTGAGTTATGAGCATTTTTATTTTACCATTTAACATACATTCTAACTCAATTAAAAACTGAATTATCGTAAAAAAAATAGTTCCAACAAAGCACCGATAATGTTCTTACCATCGAGTTTTATAATAGGCCTATTCACTCTAATTTTTAAACTAATGGGATAAAATGTGAACTACTTAGCGTAAATTTGCTATGTTACGTGTAATAAGACTGGACAATAAATACAGGTGTTGCGTCTTCTGAGGAATGTGACATTCCAGTTGCATTGGTCATACAGGCATACCGATTTCTGCAGTTGTGCGCTGGGGCCCTATACCTTAGGAAATCATAATAATATGAGAGTATGATACTGTTAATATATACCTATACTTTTGTAAATCGCATACTAATATTCTAATTGTGTGGCTATTAAATTAATTTAAAGGACTGCCTAGTAAAATCTTACCAAAAACCAAATAAAGTATTATCTAACAAAATTGTTATTTCTTTTTTTTAGATGAAAGTTGATGACAACGATAATGGCAAATCTACTAAGTTGTGTCAATTTTGCATGGAGTATATTGATATATGGCGAGGACACATCGAGCGAGCTGCAGCTTGTCAATTGGTAGTGGAAATTTTTGCTAATAAAGTATGTTGTTGATAATTTAAAGTTTATTACTGTAATTGATAGGTAGACAATGATCTATAACTATGCCTATATTCTGTTCTATATTAAAATAGACCTTGGTGGCAACCAGTGTTCTTCAGTCGTAGTCAGGCATATCTACCAAATCGATGTGCAAGGACCATGTGCAATTTTTTTTTAATTGAAATCTAAAACTTATATCTTAAGTGTATTTTTCCTTAACATAATTAATTGTTAAAGATTAATATATTTGTTTTTTACTGCAAATTAAATTTAAATTTAAATATTCACTATTGGCTATTAACTTTACAATTCATATTTGAAATAACTCTGAAATCCATTATCACATTCATCTCTAAGCATAAAATAGCAAATTTACATTTAGCAAATCACGTTAGCGTTAGTTTAAAAATTAAAGTGAATCAACCTATTATGAAACTTATTGTTAAGAACATTATATGTGTTTGTATTTGGGTTTTTCTACGATAACTTAGATTTTTAGTAAGTTATGAGCATTTTTAATTTACATATAACATACTACAACATTTAATAATTATCGTAAAAATCCACTTACAAACACAGATAATGTTCTTAACATCAAGTTTCTTTATAGGTCAATTCACTCTAATTTTTAAACTAATGGAGCTAAACGTGATCTGCTGAGCATAAATTTGGTATGTTATGCATTTGTAAGACGAAGACAACAAATAGATGTGTAGTGTCAACATTTAATTTACTAGTTTCAATAGTGTGTTATTAGTTTTTTTATATTGGAGAATTCCCTATCATCAAACTTTTAGATAAAGACATCTATTATCTCTGCTTAAGCCCAAACAAGTTTTTGATTATTTAATTTTCAAACTAGAACAAGTACCTATGTATATATAACAAATTTTCTTGCTTGAAAATGGAAATATCAAATAAAAGCTGAGGCTTAAAAAGAGTAGTGTTCTGATCTTAAAGATTGATAATAGTCAATTTACTCTAATAACAAAACCATAATTTTAAATAGGTAATACAAAGATAACTCAGCAGCTCCTAAGTTATTAATGGTTGTATATTTAATACTTGATAGTAATATCAACTACTACCTATTATTAATAAAATTACTGTCATATTTGTGTATGCTAAGAATGTAATTAATATAATTAATATTAATATATATTAATATAAATTAATATTTATTAATATTAATAAATATTATTAATATTAATAAATATTAATTAATTAATATTTACCATACAGTTAAACACTGTACACTATAGCTTACACTAGGTCTATAGGCACATCGCATCACAACTGTTGATAAATTATTTTTAGATTAACTTTTGTTGCTCGTAAATTGTAATAGCATTTATTATAAATGTGTGATCTTAAATACTATGCAGAACCTAGTCCCTTAATTTATTTTAAACAGGTATAATGGTAAACAAAATTATATTCTATTTATAGAAGAATTATTTAAATTAATTGTTTATAATTTTTAATTATTTTTTACATTGTTTATGTAAATTTGCAAATGACTCGAGTACCAAGTAGACCCATTACCTAACTATGTTAATGAATGCAGATTTTATATTCACTCAATTTTCCTCCAATAGCATTTTATACATTTGATCGCATTAAAAAAGTAATTTTTATATTATCAAAATTATTATTTTAACAGCAATAGCTACAGATTCCTATAGCAAATAAAAATAATACTAATTATCTCTGATGGTATATTAATTAGTGATATTGTATGCGTGTCAAAACTAGTCCTTAGGTATTTTTGATTAACCAAAGTTGTAAAAACAAGCTATTAACTTTTTAACTATTCATTTTTGTTTTTTTGTCATAGTGGAGATATAATGCATCATCTATTGCTGCTGCTACTGCAGCAGCTACTTCTGCTGCTGCTAAAACTGCTACAGTTGCCGCCGCTGCTGCTACTGCTGCTGAAACTGCTGCAAATGCTGCTGCTATTGCTGCTAGTGTAGCCGAAACTGTTGCAGCTACCGCTGCTGCTGTCGCTGCTGCTGAAACCGTTGAAGATGCTATTACTACTCCCCAGACTGTGAATAAACCATCATCATTTGCTTCAAACACAATAAATAAAATAACATCTAGTGACAATAAGATCAAAAAAAGATCCAAGAAAAGAAAAAGATCCATGCCAATACATGAACATGCAGTTCCATCGACGTCTACATCCAGTGACATGTTTCAATCACCATTAGAATTGACTCAACATGGATCAGATTTTTCTTCCCCGGCAAATTCAACAGATACTATTCCATTTGCATCAACTTCGACTGAAATTCCATTTGCATCAACTTCGACTGAAATTCCATTTGCATCAACTTTGACGGAAATTCCATTTACATCAGCTTCAGCAGAATTTATTCCACTTGCATCAACTTCAACAGAAATTAATCCATTTGCTGCATCAACTTCAACAGAAATAATTCCAATTGCATCAACTTCAGCAGAAATAATTCCAATTGCATCAACTTCAGCAGAAATTATTCCGTCATATACCGTTAATGAATTATCAGGTGCTAATCCAATCTGGTATTCAATGGCAGATGAAATAACAGATGATGTGCCCCCACCAGTAATGATTCCCAGATCTAACTCATATAAACCAGAATATGTATGTATATTTTGCACTTATCAACATGAAGAGGTATCACTAAATGTGTACAAACATATAATATTTTGTCCTAAACATTCTAAACCCTACGCTTGTTTGATTGAAAATTGTCACTCAGTATTTCCCAATAAAGATGTCTTTATTTCACATTACCGTACTCATTTGAATCTCAACAGTTCGACTTTTTTGTGTCGTCAATGCTTTGGTGTTTTGACTTGTTGGAGAAGAACTGGTCATATACACCAAAATGTATCAGATTTGTTCAAATGTTGTTCCCTTACTTTCCCTTCAATAACTAAATTAGTTCTTCATAAACTTATAAATCATAGTGCAATAGTTGTCTCAAGTAACGGTCGATCTCGTATCCTACAAAAACCAAATATGTCTATTAAGAAAACAGAACTGGATGACGTTAAAGTTGACTTGGATATACCTGACATAGTATCATGCAATGAGATAGTTAAAGATAATGGAAGTTTTAAGTGTTATTGTTGTCCCTTATATTTTACTACAGTTCTTGAATTTATTAATCATAGTAAGATAAAGCATAAGAATTTAATTACATTAAAAGAAAAAGGAATAAAATTATGCCCTCTGTGTGAAAACAGTTACTTCATCGAACACTTCAGCGAGCATATTGAAATGTGTACAAATACCTTGAAAGTTGGTGAAAAGTCATTGAATTATTATGGATGTGTTTACTGTAAATTTATTTTCACAGATATATCTGCCAGAGAAATTCGCAACCATGTTCTATATTGCAAATCATTTAAATTAGGTATTGTCAATAACAAGCTTCATCATATATGTAACAATTGTACTTTTAAAAGTACTAATGATAAATTATGTTTAGAACATGCAAATTCTAATTGTATTTACTTCCAATTAAAAATGAGATATGCAATGGGACCAGATGAAAAAAATAAAGTTATACAACGAATGGAATTTATCAAACAAAACACTCAGCAAAAGGAGGATGAAAATAATGAAGAACTTTCTGTTATATCAAATACAGTTTGCAATAAAGCTAGACAAAAGTTACTCAAATGTTATAAATATTATTGTAATAATTGCAAAAATCATTTCTTTGATACAGTGGTCTTTTTAAAGCACTTGACTCTAGCAGGATCTTATTGTCGATCTCAAAGTTCAATCTACTGCCAAAAATGTGTAACTGATTTTGAAACTGTGGCAGAGTATCATAATCATTTACCTACTATGCCAGAAGCATCACCAATAGTAACAATAAAGCAAGAATTGTTTAATCAAAATAACGATGAGGACGGTAATATTATTATGGATTTAGTACGTACAAATCATAATTATTGTGATGTAAAAGTGTTTGAAATAAATAATGGGACGTTTGTTCAAAAACAAGAACCTTCAAATTTTGATGATATTAACGATATGGAATATCAAGAACAGGAACAAGAAGTTTCAAATATTGATTTAAATAACAGTTTTGCATGCCAAGAAATGGAGATAGACAATGATATTTACATGCAATGTGAAGTTGAAGATAAACCGGATTTGAGTCAATTGTTGCCAAGAAACGGGGAATAACATGTGTATATCACATAATTCCAATAATATTAAAACTTGACATAGTTTTATACTTTCAAACTTTTACTTGATTATTAAAATTCAATATTGTTATTTATATTGATAATATAATTTCTGTAGTTTTTTAATAGCTATTAACTTAAAAATTACCTATTCCATATTACTTTTTTTCCATTGAGAAAGGATTATATTAGTAAATTTATAATCATGAATTTAAATGCACAGTTTTGATGTAAGTAGTCATGCAGCTTATTCATTTTTTTAAAGTTACACTAGAATACTTTATATTTGTGTATTTAGTTAAGATGTTTATTAATGTTGAAATCTTAACATAAATTCCAAAATATATAATTAAATAATAACAATTAAATATTTAGATATATTAGTATATTATTTCCGACTGATTTGATTTTTTATTATTATTATTAATTTTGAATTTAAAATTGTGACCTTAATATGTATTTTTGTATATTGTTACTAAATGTACTAATTTTAAATTAATTTTAAATATATATAACATACTCAAATGTTTATTAAATAATATCTGAAAGAATTATGTATTTCTTTCAATATTGACTATAATTTTTTTATATTATTTAAGAAGTATTTATTTTACTTATCATAAATTTATTGTGTTAAGACTTGACTATTTTTAATTTAAATTAGACATTTTTTTTAATTGTTTACTTTGATTTGACTATGTAGTATCCCCTTACTATTTATGATTTGAAATTTTTTGCCCTGATTCATATGTACCAAGCTTTTACATATTGTGATACATTTTTCTACATTATTTTTCAATTAGGTACCAGAGATAACCCAAAAAAAAAAAAATACATTTTTGTTTCCGATGTTATTGTATAAAACTACTCGACAAAAACTATTTTAACTACTTAGTTATATTTTACTCCTTTTAAATTCAACTTGTATGTATGTTTTAAAACTATTACATTATATATATACATACATACATACACACTAAGCTATTTTCGTACAAAAAATAAATCATTTAATAATATTATTTATTATTTATTACATTTTTTTTTTTATAACAAAACATGACCATTAAAATAAAAAATTTTCTTTTTGAAGTTCATAATATTAATTTAGAAAAATGTTCAAACAACTAAAATTACATTATTATATATATTATTATTATTATTATTATTATTATTAATTATTATGCCATATTTTAGATTTATTAATGTAAAAACAAAATTATAAAATACTTGCTTATTGTGTAATATATATATTTCTTTTATAATATATCAAAAAGCCAAAAATGGTTCTAAATCTTAAAACTGCTGAAAATAGGTACATTGTTGTATTAGAATTATTTTTTCTGTATGCTATTTAGGTAACTTGTAACACCGAGAAATTGGTCGAGCCAATGTTTTATAAATTACTTAAAACATAATTTACTCCAAAACTATGTACATTAATAATAAGTATTGTTATGCTTGTATATAATAAAATGTATAAGTCTAATAAAGATTTGAAATATTTAAAAACAATTTTTGTTTTGATATGATTGAAAATAGAAAAAATAGAGTGAAAATGTCTACCACATAATATTATATTTTTATTACATTATACTCGCGTAATTAGAAGAAGTACAGTGTATATTAATATTTACTAATATTGTATTGTTACATAATATTAAGTTTATATTATATATTTGATAAGAAAAAATGTTTTCTGTCCAAAAAATATAAGCGCTTTCGTAGACCGTAGTAATACATATATAATTATTTTATTATTCTCACGTGATACAATTACAATATCTCAAATTACTCTAAACTTAAAAAAAAATAATGCTTAATAATTATTATTGATATTTAAATTTTCTAGGCTCGCCTCGTGTGTGTTGCTTTTTATGTATTTAGCTAAACTTCACGAGTGCCGTGGTACTGGTCAATTGTGTTATTCGTTGGATGAATGCAGAGCGAAGCCTTTTTTTTTGATAATGTATAATTTCATTAACGCGAAACTCAAAGTTTCATAAAAAAATCTCGAGGCCCCGCTGACCCCTGTCTAAAGTCGGCACTGGATGAACTATATTATGATCGTTGCCGCTATTTTACTCAAATGTAATAGGCGATTTGCCGATTTCTTTGATGCGGGTCTTGGGTTAATTTAAAATACTGTTAATGGTATAATAGTTACAATTTTTTGATTCTCGACGATGAAATTACGTGTTTTTTAGTCGTACGAGTGCCTTCAGAAGAGTGCTTAGAACATACAATAGCTGCTCCACGTTTATACTTAATCGTTTATAAATATTGATAAAAAAAAGAAAAAATGCGTAAACGACGGGTTCGGCCGCTAACGAACAAAAATATACTTAATTATAATATATGCTGGAGTACTGGAAATTCGGGTTGGCGTGTTTTCTAAAATTGGGTAAAAAATTTTTAACATAATGAGTGTCTAACTCGACGGTTGTTTAAAGAGTAAAATAAAAGAGTTTTTCCAGGGCAATAATCAGTAACGTCCAGGCGGGTAAGCAAGTTAGTGCAACTGCATGTGTTCCTGTGAGGGGTAGGTGAAAATTACAGGTTTGACAGGGGAGCTTATAAATTTATAATATTACACTATATTACTTTAGTCTATAATTCATTTCCGTTAACTATACACTCATTATTAAGTAAGCATAATTGAGTAAATTGTGAATTGCAGCAATTTTTATCTAAATAAAAAACGAATGGGTGAGTAACTTTTAATTGTTTGTTCTCACAAAATACTTCTACTGCCTACAATGTGGCATGATGTTACATATTAAAATATTGTTATTGTTTTAGGTACTCGTCGAGTTTGGACGTGTAAAAATTATCGCAGATATCTATGAATATTAATTAAAGTATTAATTAAATTATGCAAAACCTAAATGGTTAAGATACGAATGAAAAAAAAAATGTTTGATATTATGATAATTATAATTATTAGGTATAACAATCAGTCGCTATCTCATAATGTTAAAAAGATGATATTTATTTTCAGAAGGTACCAATTAACATGGGGGGGGGACGACATTCCGCATTGTAAGTAGAAGCGCCCCGATTTTTTCCTAAAATCTATCAACCCGCTAATGATAAAAAGAACACGTGATGGGCTTTTTATACATTTTGTTCAATTTATTGTATTTTAACAGGAGTGTGTCGCCGTTATATTCGATGTTAGAAGTTTCGAACAATCGAGACGAACAAAATAAGCCATCGAAAATGTAAGAACTGGTAGGCGAATATTAGTTGATCGATAGATCGTGTATCGTGGTAATATTTTTGGTATTAATTTTTTATTCGATTTTCTTTGCTAGAATTGTCAGACGCGCTCTAGATTAAAATTATAATATCATTACGATGATAACGTAGCAGCAGTCGGTTCGAGGGCGTTATTAATAAAATTGTAGGTACCTAATTAGAAGGCAATATTGTGTAAATCGAATTAAAGTATAATTTTAATGTAGATATATTTTATTATATAGATTGTCTGTTTTGTAATATAGGTACTATTATTTGTATTACCTATTATAGTTTATCACCTAATACAATAAAATACGTATAAAAGAAATCGTCGAAACAATTATATAAATTGTAGAAAATGAATTGAAATCGATTTTAAAAGAAAACTGTCAGTTCCACATTACGCATGTTTGCATTTTTTTTTTTTTAAGAGAGAGAGGGTGGGTAAGACACAGGGACACAATCATACACTCAGCGAAAGTCAATCAACTAAAATTACGATTATGCACCTACGCTGTAAAAAAAACAGTATTTTTTTCTAAACATCTATTTTATTTTAAGTTTATTTTTATTTGTCTTGATGGAAGGAGGATTGGGATGGGGAGACATCATAATACATGATACATAAATACAATAATATATTATTACCTACAGGTAGGATGGTAGGAAGGCACTTATATCAGCGTATGGCATTTAACGACAGTTGTTACAGAGGACATACCTATTTCACGTTGGAAGACAGTGGGAACAAAAGAACTCTTAAACCTAAGTTTTATTCTATAGTTGTATACATTTATTTGGTAGGATTCGATTACTGATTCGTTTTGTTGGCGACGAGACCGACGAGGAGGGCCGTCGTGTACATAAAAACCTAATTAGTTTTGCAGAAAACAATAACAATGTACAATTTACTATATAATATTCAGGTACCTAATGTATATAATAATTTATATTATATTATTATAATTATATCACGTCAGACAAACATTTCGGTCGAGTAGCAAAACGTTCAATACTTAGTTATACAGTAGTAAGGTACACGTATAAGGTATATATAGGTAACCTCATATGACATAAATGTATATATATAATATATTATATTCATTTAAAAAAAAAATAAAGTGCAAAGTAAAAAATACAATTTTTCGTTTCATATTATGTATAAATATATGCAAGTAGGCGGTATACGTATATTATATACATAACACATATATATAAGTATATGCATTACATTTTTAGTACATGAAAAAATGCCCTATGGCTTAAATTGTAATCACAAAAAATATATATGTTTATGAATTTATTATTACTATGTATAATATATGTGTATATATTATTTATATTAATATAATTAAATTTTAAAAAAACTTACTAAAACGATAATTTTGCTACTTAAAAAATAATAGTTTCTAACTCTAAAAAAACCCATGTATTTCATATAACTTTAATATGTATATAAAGAGTAAAAAAATACCAAATAAGTTAAAAAATTATAATAAAACATTTACTAAATAAAACTTTTAATTTAAAGCTTCAAAATTAAAAAAAAATCGCATGCAATTTTTTAAATTTGATAATATTATATTTATCTATATAATGATGAAAACAATAATAAATTTTTTTTTTAAGTAAACCTCGATTTATATTGCAAAATGCAAGTACAAGTTAATAACTGGCGAGATCCATCGATAAATTTTCCAGTATAACAATTTTTAATTTTAATTTTCTTAATATTGTCATAACAAATTTACTACATTTCTACAAAAGAACATTTTAAATAAAATATTTAATTTTTACTTTACGTATTTCCTAGGCCGATTTACAATTTACAAATATTATTTATGATTATGATTATTATATTATTATTAAACACCTATATATATTTTCACTATTATTGCGATTAGATTGTTCGTGTTCAGTTTTAAATATTATATGTTAGAGCATGAAATTTGAAAAGAAAAAAATGATTTCTAAAGATGAGGTAAAAGGTATTAAGGTTAGGTAGGGAGATTCTATTCATAGAAATATTTTGACTTGAAAAATTAATTAATTTAATATAATAATTTAATATCTAATATAATATTCGATAATATAATATTTTTTTTTTTTTGGTTTTTTGTACCTATTTAGAGAACTGAATATTTGATGTTCACAGAACACATATTTGATATAACACATTAATGTAATGGAGCGACAATCAATTATTTAATCAAATATTCAAATGTATTTCTATATAGTATACGTGTATATAATAAGTATAATAATTAGCCTAGACGTTAAGTATCTTTAATTATTATCATCGGACTCTGAGTATATTATATATTTATGTATATAATGTACGTGTTATTATCATAAATTAAGGTCTAATCCTCTCATTGGTAAAAATATTTTATTTTTTAAAAACATCTCATTAAGTCTGTATGATAAGTCATAAATTGCTTAAAAAAAATAAATTTATATATGCGTTAATTTAAAAATATTAAAAAGTTTTAGTCAAAAATAAGAAAAGAAAAATAGTGTAAAAAACTAATAATAATACTTATGGGTGATCAATCACATATTATTATAATATATGTATTGACGTTATTAAAATTTTATTTTTTTATTTTTTTTTGTGTTATTATATATTTTATTTTATTTTTCCAAAGAGAATAAACATTTTTTTTTATTAAGTGTCTGCTCAAATGGTAGATTATATTATAAAGTAGTTGTAGTAGTTTTCGAGCATTGGCCTAATATTGCCTATATCGATATAATATTTGAAATGATGTCAATAGAGATAATTTACTATAGTTTTAGAAGCCAATGGGTAACAGTAGTATATGTATATTATATAGTTTTAAAATGATGTTGACAGGTGAATGAGACAAGCTCACTGCTATTAAAATACGGGAATTGGAAAAACGGAAATAATATATAATATAATAATAACGTATGTACCTATGCCTAAAAATGTAATGTAAATAACATTCATTATTTACCTTTAAAGGCGGAGAAGGGGAAGGCGCGCCAGGGGGTTTACTTATCTATGTATATAATATGTAATGTATTAAAAGAGGGTATTATATAAAAATAATAATAATGATAACAAGGTGGGCGGATGGAGGGGATGGGGTGGGTCGGTCTTCTACCGTTTATAACTAGGTCAAGACGGTGGATGGGCCTCAAATTTTCGGTACAAGGGGAGTGGGTTTGGTGGTGATAGGGGCGCTCTTAACCGTCTATTATCGGCCAGGCTGGCAGAAATCAGTTGGCCACCAACAAATGTTGGAAAGGACTGGACCTATACGATGACGACGTCGACGATCCCAATCCCATGGCGTTGTAGTTGTCCTGCATCTTTTGCTGCTGTTGCTGTTGTTGCTGTTGCTGATGCATCGGAGTTACGGTGGACTGCATCTGTTGCCCCGTACCATAATTGGCCGGCGACAGCGGGCCCATGGGCGAACCGCCAAAGTGCTGTGGCCCGAAATCTCCGCCGAAGCTCTGCCAACCGCTACCGCCGCCGTTGGCAAACTGCAATTGCGGTGGTGCGTAATCCGCAGTGGCAATATTGCCGCTGTTCCGGTGATAACCGCCTCCATTGGACTGCCGCAGCCTTTGGTAACCGGCACCGCCGCCTTGGTGATTGTTGTTGTACTGTTGCTGCTGGAAGAAGTAGTTGGACGCGACGTCGCCGTTCTGGCCGCCACGGTGGTGTTGCTGCACCGGCGACACCGGACGTTGCTGCTGTTGTTGCAGGACACCCGCACCACAGCCGACCACAATTTGTTGCTGCTGCATGGCCGCCCTCTGCTTGATGTAGTTGGCGAACTCTGTCGGCGACATCCTGCAGAAAACAGAAAAACAAAAGTCAGTCAGCCCCATTGTTCGTTATTGGATTACAGCAAAACACTTTTTGTACACTATTATTATAACTCTTAGTACCTACCACTGACGCATGCGCCAACGTTATACGATATCATATATTATGTAACTACTTCCTTCACGGAAAATTAAAAAATTACATCTCCGAAATTAATTCCCTGATGTTAGAACTACTAAAAACCTTTCGGTTCACGTATAGATATAATACACTGCTATAAATAATTACACAAGTTTGCCCTATGCCCTACATGGATAATTAATCAATTCAAAAATACGAAAACTTCCACAATCCACTAAAATCAAGAAGTGAAGCTTTCACTTCAAAATCGGCATAAAATATTTATAAGAAATTAAGATCACAATATTGTCACAATTCTTTTCCGTTTTATTACATTTTATGTTATAATAAGTTCACATTTCAACTTTATTACGACCCTGCAGGTATAATGATCCATTATACGTATTTAAGTTATTTGAATGATTAAATATTAAATTATAGTTGAAAACATTGTAAAAACGTTAAGATGGTTAACCTACCCAGCTACCATGTGATGACTGTAAACGGTTTTAATGGTTTTACATAAAATTAATTGAATAATATAGGTAGACTTTAGGCTTTATTTATATTTTAAAAAAAATGTATACTTTTTTATTAACTTATTATATTAATATTGAAATTATATATTTTACAAAATAAAATAATTACAATTACTACTCAACATATTTTTTAGACGTTAAAAGTGGAAGGTGCTCTGGCTCTGGAGTACCCCTGAATCCTTCACTCACCCATAATTCCACCAATGGTTTCTTGCAGTGGCGGCGCTAGGCGTGGGCGAAGTGGGCCATTGCCCACGGCCTCGCACCTCAAAGGGCCTCGCGTTTCAAAGGGACTTATAATTAACCATAGAAAAATATGGGAGAAGTATCTATACAAAAATTTTTGTATCCATGAAATTATTTTATTAAAAAAAAAATCATAAGCATAAATGTTATATTTCGTCAGGGAAATCGTGGGAAAGTAGAATTGCTGCAGTCAAAGCAATATTATTTCAATTTAACGATATCATTGATTGTATAAATATACTTAAAATGCAAATAGTAGACGCAGAAACTCTATGTGATTGTGAAGCCATTTTAAAAGAAATGTTAACATTTGAATTTATTGTTGCAATACATGTGTGGTATGAAATTTTACTTCGTGTAAATAATATAAGTAAAATCTGGCAATCAGTTCAAGTTAATTTAAAAATGGCTGTTGATTCTTTAAATAATTTTTGCAATTGGATTCAAGAATATCGTGATATAGGATTCAATAAAAGTATTATAGAATCTCGCCAGTTCATAGAAAAAAGTAGTTATGAAATAGAATTAAATTTTAAAAACAAGAGAATAGCAAAGAAGAAAAAAATGTTTAGTTATGAACACACTGATGAACCTATATAGAGAATGGTGAAGAAAAGTTTAGAGTTGACTTTTTTAACAGCATGATTGATGGAATTATACATGACATTAAATGGAGATTTAAATCATTGAATGAATACTTTGAATATTTTGGTTTTATTTATGATATGAATATTTTAAGATCCATTTCCAAAGAAGATCTTTATAAGCATTGTTGTGATTTAGGTACAGTTCTTCAAGAAGGTGAAAAGAGCGACATTCAATCATTTGAATTATACGAAGAATTACAACTCATAATTTCAAGTCTACCAGACTTTATTAAGGATGCAAAACAACTCATCAAATACATAATAGAAAATAATTTACAAGAAATATATCCAAATGTTTATATAACAGTCAGAATTATGCTCACTATTCCTGTCAGTACAGCTTCAGCAGAGAGAAGTTTTTCGAAGCTTAAAATAATTAAAAATTACCTACGAAATACGATGACACAAGAAAGGCTCTCAGCATTAGCAGTTTTGTCCATTGAAACGAAAATTGCAAATAATTTAAATTACGAAGATATACTTAAAACATTTAGTGAAGCAAAAAGCCGAAAAGTCCATTTCTTGTAAATAAAAAAAAATGAAACTTCTAACAGTATTATTAATTTAAAAAAATATGTATTTAATTTTATAATTATGTATAAATAAAATTATATTGACTACTTTGCAAATAAAAGGTTAATAATTAGAGTTTATTGTTTTAAAAAATTGTAAATCTTAATATTTATTAAATAACTATTGTTACTTAAATGTTTATTAAAAAAATTTTTAAAAAAGGGCCTCTTTAAGTCTACTTTGCCCACATATTAATTTTACCTCGCGCCGCCACTGGTTTCTTGCAAGTACTAATATAGTTGTTAAAAATATTGTTTTTGGTTAAGTTAGGTTACTACTAGGTACAATACTTGATGATGCGTATAGGTACATATTATATATAAGTGCGTATAATAAACACTTTAAAATAATAGAATTTCGTCACGTAGACGCGATATTACGAGCAGAATAACGTTCGAACCCGGTGTGAAATTATAAGGGGTTTCAAATCATGATTTGTTGTTTTTATTCGGTTAGGTTAGGTTAGAAACGATTTAGTTTTCGTCGATAATCCTGATATGATAATTTCTCATTTTCTCTTTCTCTCTATCTTTTAATGTGTAAAATAATAAAAACTGGTGAGTTTCTCAATTGAAAATATGTACGCGAAAATACCGACGATGATTGACGACATGTTTTAATTTATATTAAATATTTAATCGCTAACCTCGCCGTTAGTTGTTTATAAAATGTATAGGTGTGGGTTTGATGTATATAGCAACTATAATAGCAATGCAAGTAAACTAAACAACGCTTGTTGTGTTCCATGTTTTTGAAAAATTTGCTCTGCTACCTTAATAGTTGTAAATGTTTAAATAGTATTACAGTGACAAGGCACCGTTTATATTCGTTCCACAAAATGTCGTCCAATAGAATTTCATTAGGGAGTGAAAGTAGCGTTTTGGATGGCTGCTATTATCGATTATTACGCCTATAAAAATTGCTCATTTTAATTTACATATTATGATGATAATATGAATTAGGTAATGTTTATATTGATCCAAAGTCCAAAACATGATGATTCCGTCTGTATCGGTGTATAGGTTTAAAGGAATTAAAATTATTTGTATTCGCCACGACGGATAAATCGATTTGACGATTTATTTTTAGGATGCTTTAATCATTTTTGAAGGCTGTGGTTAATTTTACCCAGTTTACATAAATAATAATAATAAAAGTATAATTTTTATGACCCAGATTTGAATTACGTTCACGTTGCACATAGATGACACATTATTATAAGCCCGTGTGTATTACTTTTTAGGTGCAGTTGACAATTCTATAACCGAAAAAACATCGAATTATTATTCGCAAGCTTTTGTGGGGCACCTGTCACAATTAGATGGGTGCGTTTAATATATTGGCAAATATTGGCGCCATTCGTTAAAAAACTTTTGCAGGCGCATAGCCTCGTTCGTAAGTAAACATAAAATATATTATAGCATACACACATACATAGGTATCTGCATGTAGGCATATATTTATGATATTATTATCTGTAGAAAAGGCCCGCCACCACGCAATGACGTCGTTTCGCAATACGGACGGGCGGAGTGACCTCTATGCAAAAGGAGAAAAAGAGAGAGATGTAGAGTGATAACGAGCTAGAGGGGAGTAGAGTAAAAAGGTATGTGTATGCATCACGCCGCGATAATTCACGTGCCCGGGTCGACCAATACGCGTACAATTAATTACACGCAACAGGTGCGTGTATATACAGAATGTTTCAAACGGGCAAACACATAGGCGGCATTTCAGGCGTGCGCACTGGGTACACATTCAGGGTATAGCATCATATGCATACTCCGAAATCAGCGAAGGGGCTCGTCTTTATAACCTAGAATAACAATCGATAACATCGAAGATGAATTTTATTATTTTTTTTAATAATGATCAATACCTATTGATAAATTTGAAATTAAGTATTCGCGTAAATTTACCTCGGAAGTATGCGTTTAAGAAGTTATACTTAAAGACGAGTCAAAAATGTTATAAATAGTTACAATTTTATAAGAAATTTTATATTATTGTGACATGTTATTAATAATTATGTGATTTTGTTACTGCATCGTGGTCCAATTTTAACAGTTTAATGTTTTTGGCCTGGATACAACTTATTTTTTTATACCGGATTTGCGTAACCCTTTGTTTATTGCTACAGAAACGCAAATCAACAATTATTACTCCAAAATTCAATCTAAAATATCTAGTAGTGGGTATAATAAGTTCCATTATCTTGGGTAGGGGTTACTGAACTTGTAATTTTGTTTGTATTACATAATGAAATCTGCGCATGCCTATGCGCATAAAGCCATATAACTAAGTAAGTATTATAAAATCACGTGAAATCTAGTGTCGTTTGTCGTATACATACTATGTGTGGTGTCGGTATGGTCATGGCAGCTAGACAGCGATCGCTGCCCGGGTCCCTAGCATATTTTTAACCAAAATACTTTAAGTCTTGATAAACAATTTAACAGTATAAAATTTACAGTCTCTACAGTAGAGGGCACGCCAATTATTATTATTGAAATAATAATAGTTGAACCAGTCCATTTCATTAAACTCTATAGGTAATAACACGGGATGAGTTAAAACATGATTTTTAACTTGTGTAATTGTATAGGCAGATATTATTTTATCGAGAAGTAAAAATCTGAACGTATATATTATAATCGAAAATTAAATTTTCCTAACGAATTTAGTGGAACTGATCTCATAATAATAATACAAATTATATATGTATGGCACCTAATTGTGGAATGTTTACAGTTTTAAAGGTTAATATTTTTCGTTTCGCAACAAACCAATAACGATCTAAGAAATATCCAATTTCGTCAAAATGTAAACTTAAAATCCTTATATAATAATTAATGCTCTTTATATGTATTTTCGATATTTCTGAATCGTTACCTATAACAAAAATGTATGAGGAACCTTGTTTTTTTATTTTAAAATATTATCATCAATAGATTTCAGATTAAAAAAAATTAATTTATGACCCAAAAACTCTAAAAAATTATCCTAGTAAAATTCTCCGGAATGGCCGGAATTGAAGATGGCCATGAACGAAATCCTAGCTCTAATTTTGGCCAAAACTAAAATGAAAAACCGTAGAAGCCACTGTCTGCGGGATATTTTTCTCACGGCACAGTAAGTTGTGCAGTAATCGAACCGCCCACCTACGACCTACCCAACTACCATTATCATTCATCAATCACCGCATCACCAACGCGAGAGTTCAATATTACGGCACATATAACGCATCGTCATGGTCAAAACTGTAGGTACGTGTTCGCCTACTTTTCCATAACATCAGTCATCAGAAACCTGTTAGCTCGCTTGTTGTTGGACTTGAGTTTGGTGCTGCCGAACTTGGTCTGCGCGAACGAGGCGGTTGTAAACGTCAACGGAACCGATGGCTGTCGGCACGGCACGTAAGCGCCAGCCGCGACCGCAGGACCTGCACCGTTCGGGCTCCGCGGCTGCTGTTGCTGCTGTTGCTGCGGCGATTGCTGACTGTTGCCGTTGCTTGCAGTGCTGCTGCTGCTGCTACTGCTGCTGCTGCTACTGCTGCTGCTACTGCTGCTGCTGCTGCTTCCGCCACACGGCTTGCCGAACAACAGCTGGTTGTGCTGTGACTGTTGTAGCTGTATTAATTGTTGTTGCTGTTGGTGAGGATGGTGTTGTTGTTGTAGTTGTTGGTGGTGGTGATGGAGATGGTTATGATGCGTCGGTGACGAGTTGTTGGAACCGCTGCCAAGCGTTGGCGAACCGACCGAACACTTGTCCGGTGGCGAAATGCTCAGAGAACTCAAGCTGGACGCTACTGAATCGATAGGCCGGAAACACTGCGCTTCGGGGTTGAAGGTTTTGATGACCTGCAAAACATATAAACACAAATCGTTAGACAAGTTAAAAAAAACATAGTATACTGCAACCGAATAATAATAGTATAATTATTCGTAGTCTACAAAACACAGACTCGCATATATGCAGATTATCTATTCTATGGATTAATATTTACGTGCAATTTTAATAAAATCGAGTTTGTGTATAGCTTTAACTTAAAAGCGTGACCCAAACGATATATATATATAATATATATGTAGAAGACTTGAGTCTATCATAAATTATCTATAGTGTGATTTCCTTGGATACGCCATTGTTTTTTTTTTCAATTTTTGCCTAAATAGATATAGGTACTTTTGGTATTAAACAATTTTTATCACAAAAAAAATTTAAATATACATATTAGTTTTTTTTGTAAAAATGTAGTGTAATAATACGTATAGATAGGTACTTCAACTTATATAAAATATAATATTACGATAAAATTCAAAACCAAAAAGTTGAACGAGAAAATAAGTGGATTACGCTTAAAACTAAATCACCCTGTATATGTTCGAGCTCCGAAGGGATTAAATGTTTTAGCTTTTGTCGTATTGTTCGTCTGCACGCATATGTCTAGTATAATTATATACGACACGTATACACTACACTTGAACACTTTATTCAAACTTTCGTTTATTATAACAACGTACGACGAAATATGATATGCGTTACGATAATTCCGACGGCTGAATCCCCTATAGACTTTAATTTTCCATTCTATAAAAATAATTAATTTAATATTCAGTCTTTACCATCACTCTGTAGCTTATTCTCTCGAGGAACGAATTTTTTTTCCCGTCCAGACAGTATTCTAATGCAAATCCTTATTGTATTGCAGTGGAACCGTGACCGCTATAATATGTATTTTAATATATATATACGACCGTGTGGCCAAGTCTTATTTTTGAATGAAATGTTGAGTATAGTACACTAATATAAATCAATATATTTCTATTATACTTATAGTATTACGTTTATAAAATCATATACTAAAATCGCCCGCGCGTTTCACCGCCCTACCACAGCTGCAGTATTTAAAAAAGTTAATGTACAATCAATCATCATGCTCGTTGTTGGAGACAACGACACTATTAAACATTATAAAAACTATACATTGTTTACCGAAAGAGGTGAAACCAAAAATGTTTAATAGTCCTTTTGTACCACCCAAATTTAAAAATAAATTATTTCTATAGCGGCCTTATAAATAATGGTCGCGGTGTTTAGACAAGTCCGTCCGCGGTTGTCATCGCGTGGCTTATAGGCGACCGCATAAAAAATTGTTTACGGTATACTCGTGGTTAATGGGCGGGAATTCGTATAACCACGATATTTTCCGTCGGTTATAATCTTATACGAAAATGTTGTGGCGGACGTTGTCTCCCTATCCGTCCTCTATCGTACCGTTTTCGCGTTACGATTATATTCGCGGTCTTGGTGTCCACGAGAGCGCATATATATATATATATATATACATAACACATATATTTATGCATATATAACGTTGTGCGGTGTGACGAAATTCCGGCCAAAAATCTCGACGAGTTATATACCCGTGGTTAAGTTAAACCGTTTTTGCGTTGTTGTAATCACGTTGCGTAATATATTATTGCACTCCTCATGGCATCATTGAAGTGGACAAAACGAAAGTGTTGATAAACTCCTGATCAAAGACTGGTACCACCCGTTTTCCGAAGTTTAGGCGTCAGGAGATGAGTGCGTCAAGGTATACAGGATGCATAAATTATAACATATTATATTGTTATTCACAGAATCCATGTATAGAATTGAAGGAATATTATGTGATTTCGGACGCCGGATGCGAGTATAGATAATGTTATTTATTGTATCTACTTATATATATATCACCAAAGTATAAATGTGGACATTCGGGTTAAGATAGGAAAATCTGAGGAAAACGTTAAAATTATCGAGTAACGCGTGCTGTATACTTGCAATAATGCATAATTATATAGTGCGCATTATATACTGCAGATGATCAGTGATAATCATCAGTATATATAACGTCATTATCGTGCCACTACAGTATAATATATACATTACTATGTATATATATGTATACACAATGTCTATATACATATATAGGTATTGTCGTGCTTTTTCGTCGATTCGTTCGCTGGCGGCGCGGCGATACACAAACAGAGCATTTTGGCGTAATGTCATCACTGCAATGAAGTGCAAGTGTGTGTCAGATGTTGTAGGTAAACTGAATTTTGATATGGTCACGTTATAATATGCTGTGCGATTGTTGTACTCGCCACTCTATATCTCGCGTCCCGACTTAATACGCAATACTCACTTTATCAAATGATTCGATAAGTTAAAAAAAAATTCTTATTATACGAGCTTACGAGTTCGATAATATAACAAGCGGGAGAGAAATAATAGTTCTACACAAATCCCCCACAAAATCTATAGAAATAGGTTTTGATTTACTTTTTTTGTTGTAATTTGTCCTAAATAAAAACAAATAAAAACAATTTGAACGCGCATTATTACCTCTCGGTCGGCGGTCCGGTCGTCGTGTGTGTCGAACTGTAGGCCACCGCTGTTCTCGTTGTACAAGATCTTCACGGCACCCTTCTCGCCGATGCGGTAACTGACTTCGCCGGGGTCCACCCACACGGCCAGATCCTGTGGCAAGTTCTCCAGGATGTCCTGTATGGCCACGCCGCTCTCGCGGGACGCCTTCTCGAACACCGGGTCGATCGGAGATCCCGTTTTGATGCACCGGTACGCCGAGCCGCGGTACGGTTTCTCCGGGTACCAGTGTCCAGCGAATTTCTCAGTCAGACATTTTTCCAGCTCTTCGCCGAATATATTCACTCGTCGTCTGGGTAATTTGTTGTACAGGTACGAGATCACAAAGTTCAACGCTACGCTAACCTCGATATGCATCTTGACGCGATTTCTGAAAAATAATATTTAAAAATTTTGTTAATGTCAATCGATTTATGATATTGCATGAAATAATGTGAAAGACTTAAGTTTACGACGTGTGACTGTGTGACGCACATCAGACATAATATCAAGTCCCGCCTATAGGTACTTAATATTATTATATTTACACTTTAAATCATGGCTGGTCATTTTTGTTGCTACAACTAAATGGTAACCTCCATATACTACTGATATTTAGAGTTCATAAAATTTACTTTTAATTTTTAGATTTTTAGTTTCTAAATAAAACCTCAGTAATCGGTGTTTAGTGGGTATATTATATACATCATAAAATGACGCCAAAATCTTGTCTAAATATCTAAATATGCAAAGACTACGCATATATATGTTATACCATTTATGCCTATATGTGTAAAAAGTTACCGATATGCGTTATCCTTTCTACACGTTACGATACATGAAAATACAATGTCATATATTATTCATATATAGTATGGTTTATATGTTTCTTGCAGTTGGCAGAGACGATTAATGCATATTTAAATAATTGCAAATCTAAAATCTAAGTACTTATTGCAATTTTGTTTTAAATATTTTTTATTTATGTAGGTACATTTTTTTTTTGTATATAATGTTGTATCAATTATACCTTGGAAAATAGAGAAAAATCGTTGGAAAAATGATTGTTACATGTTTAAATGAAATATAATAGGTATTATGAATTATGATATTATAAATTTACCTCTGCCACCTACGTGTAGTCATTTATATTACAACAATCATGTCACGCGTGCGGTACGCGCGATTGACTTAAAGCTTGTTACAAATTAAAATTAACATATTTTTAATTAAATGATACAAAAGCTCAAATATCACAGTGTAAAATTTTTATGACCTATGTCATACGTCATGCCATGTTTATTATATTCTAATCCTTAACATGCATTATATATTCGCTGTGGTTAAAACTGCAATAAATTTATACTTATAAATCGTTGAGATAAATTTTAATTATATTTTTTTGCGAACATAAATGTATATACATTGATATCTATAGAGGCCAAAGGCTACACAAATAAATATAATGTTATAAAGTCATCGACGTCGATTGGAACACAATAATTATTACCATTATTCCTCTCGCAGACGCATTGCGATCGCGACGATCGTGCGCACAGTATTCAGTCGTTATCCATACTTACATAATATCATAAGATATATTATATTAAGCCTGGTAAATTTAGCTCTGTTCGTAATCATATCGATAAGTACCCAAGCAAAAATGTTTTATCGCAGAAGCCAGAAACATCACTATAATTATAGTATAACTGCAGTTCTATAATATAGCATTAAATAGCCTAATAATGCTTCAAGGTTTAGGTAACTTAATAGGCATATAAACGCCATACTATACTATATGGTGCGGTGGTGAAAATGTCAGCAGAACGGCTTATAACTCGTTGACCTAGAAACATAGGTAATAATATGACCGATTGTGTGTGTACTCGTGTGCGTGTGTGCAAAGGTCGTCATCATGGAACAATCGGATGATTATTTTATTATTCCAAGAGCTTGGCGCCGCTTTCGGATAGAAAGCTTTATGCGGTATCTATACTTATTACAAATATAACAATTATATAATATAATAACCTACAACCTACACTTACATTGCTGAATAAATATCATAATAATATTATACATCTGACAAGTGACAACCATTTTATAAATTTATTTAGTACTACAATAATTGTATACGTAAATAATATATAATAATATGTCAAATACATTACACCACTTACACGTTGTATTTTATATATTTATTAAGTTATTTTAGATAAACAGTTTTCGTATATTATGCATATTATTGGGCATTAATAATATATTTACCGAAATTCAAGCGTAACAGGTCACGATCAATACACGATTTTTCGACTAGTGCAGCAGCTGTACTGCATCGTCTGAAATGGTTCGCCCACGTACGTCACAGCATGACAAGTATTGTATTTATAATATTTTCCATCATAATATACCTATTATGCAGAGTTTTACGCCACCACTGTAATTCGCGCACGTTACCTATATATATATATATATATATATACTATAATAAAAATTACATATTTCATAGAGACACTTTTTATATTTTACTATATTGCACGAATAGGAACTCTGCAGATTTGCACAAAATATTTTGTTCGCAACGTTGCGCACAGTTACTCGCCGCGTTTACCTTATACTGAGTAATATCCGCAGTCCGAACGGGCCGACCTAACAACTAATTAACATCCAACTACTACTGGGCACAATATAGATATATACGTGCGCACGCACACACGCGTATGTATACTACAAATTACAATGATATATAATATTGTACACATACAGCTATAGTATATATAGCGTGTACATTATTATTTGCAGAAAATTGATATTGTACAAGGCACATTGTAATATATATATATATTATATAAGCGCGCAGGCGTACACATCGCACACGAAAACATAAAGGTAAACGCATTCATATATAATATAATTGTAGGTACTTATACATAAAGTATATATATATATATATATATATGTGTGTATGTACATTGTATACAAGTGTAAATATATCATGACATAACGTGAAGAGCAACACTGCCGCCGTATATAAGGTCGCACACAGCCCGTTTGGCTCCGGTTAAAACGGCCTAACCTATATATTCACGCAGTGTCGACGGATATATATATACCTATATATACGCGCACTCTTGAATAGAACCGTTCAGCCCTAACCAGGATGTTTGGCATCGTTATTACGCGGCTATTGTTCGTATCGCGACCGAAGGTCGAACTAATATAATGACATAAATCGCAATAATATTACATATACATACATACATACATATATATATAATATGTTGTGCACATGTAAATGATAATAATATAATGTTGGGCCGCTTTTCGTTCGCCGCCGCCGCTGTAACAGTGCGTTTCGTTAAGTTGTGGCAGCACCACAGTCTGCAACAATAATATTATTATGTCTACCTGTGTCCTTCCTTCAATATATTCTTATACTTAAAACGATATCGATTTATGATAAAAGCATTGTAATTTTTAAGTCACTAGTAATACCCATAGTTATACTTATAATAATATCATACCCTAGTATGCACCATATGCAACGTGACTTTATCGATCGAACACATCGTAACAAGATGCCCAAAATACTCCCTAGCTCGGAAAATCTTCAAGATTCCATCATCCCTTCAACTCGCCTTCAGTGAAGAAAACACCGAAGCTATCTACAAATATTTTCATCATATCCATCTTGCACATAAATTGTAAAATTGTAAATATCTGTATATATTATATTATCTTGTACACTAATGTTATAACTTTAGGCTAATAACCTTTTGATGTTGAAGCCTTTACCTCAAAATAAAAAAAAAAAAAAAAAAAAAAAAAAAATATCATACCCATATATTTGTGCTCACTATACTTAAGTCACTCTTCGTACATACGCACGTCCGTACCGACCGTACCCCACCGCAGTATGACGGATGCTTCCGGCCAAAACTATATAAGACTTTCCCGCAACCATTTGTATCTAGTTATCTATTACTATAATTCGACTTGAGAAATACATACATACATTGGCTACTTTAACGGATTTTTAAGAAACACGTAAACAAATATAAGTTTTTTTTTATTTTCACCAAAAACTAAAAAGTAAGAGGAAAACTACTGCGCCGGACACTAATAATCACTATTATGACTCTCTAATTAGTCTCTATAAATACAGTGTTATACTTATACCCAATCCAAAATTGAATTTCAAAGATATATTAATTAGAAAAGAGTTTTCGATAAGGGAGAAACTAATGCGGTTGAGATATTCTTGTATAATATATTGGACGTTTATAAATATTATTAACATATTATTATAAGGCTTAATATTTTAAACGAAATCGAACGACAACCGTCGTCCGTCCGTCGAGCATACGTATTATATTATACTCCTATCTCAACTCGATTATAGCATGACGAGGAAACCTGCCTCTCCACCCCCCCCCCCCACCGGTCACAACTCGAAGCCAACACCACCACAGAATATTCTGCGCCTTCACCTTCACTGCGTATATGCACGCACTCAAATCACGTGTAAGTATAATATATTATGGTATTTATGCACGTCGCCAACGGTATATTATATCACTTTCGAGAAAAACGTACAACACTCGAAGAAAATAAAAACGTTCTAAATCAAACGAATGAACGTCATGTACAATATTACATATATACCGCATGGTATAATATGGTCGTTCATAAAAAATATTCAACGAAAATTTAAATAATAACAAATAAAATATATACTATGTACAATGTACATAATGTGTACCCATTATATACATGATATAATATGTCCATTGGAAATTGGCTGCAACGTGTGGCCGCATAATATATATTGATCCGTTGCCAATCGTCGCGGACGTTTTTAATGTTCTTAAAATAATATTCAACGGCGATTCAGCCAAGGCCGATGGGACAAACAAGACACTAATTTGTTTTTTACTTTAAAATTTTTCGGACCGTTTAGGCTTGAGTATAATATTATTATGTTGTTAAATACAAAATACAAAAAAAACATTATTATTTAAATGCATAGGTATAGTATAAAGACTATAAATATATCTAGCAATACACTTTGGCACTTTGTGCGTTATACTTTACAACGAATACATATAATAATATTATATACATCATAAATTTGTAACTAAAAATAAACACACGTCATGTTCATGTTGTTTGTCCACCGTCGTTGTTCCCAAATTCAAGCACGTCAAAATGTCAAATTCACTCTTCTGACAATTTTTAATAATCGAATTTTTCAAATGCAACGAGCAAGTTTCGAAAAGAGCAGAATATTTTTGTAAAAAGTAACTAGATGCACATAATGCACACATCATAAAAGTTTTTAATTACGATACAATTAGGTGAGTTTGGTTTTAATTCTTTTTAACTTATTTTTATCTGCTCATTGCTGTTTTAAACTTGATTAATTTATTTTCATCGATGAGCAGTTTTGCATTTTTATTTTAAGAATTTTGTTTTAATTGTACAACTCGTTTTTCATAAAAAATATCGTTTTACTATAGAATTATTAAACATGTATATAAAGTGGATTTGAATAATTCAAATAGGAATATGTATTTCGCAAAAAAAAAAGTATAAACTAATATTGATTATGTAATCTTCTATGAACATAATATACTTTTGTTCATTATTATTTAAACGAAATCGATTAAAACGATGACAATCAACACAAAAATAAAATAGGACGACATCGATTTAAATCATTTTTATAATATAGAGCACTCCCCTATTAATGTAATAATGATGATACACAGCCGACAATATAAAAATTGATCGATTCATGCAAAATGTTAAAAATTAAAACAATAATATCTTAAGTAAATAGTAAAGATGACAGACGCCTGAATATATTTATATATTATATTTATTCATATGCATACCTCCAATAATAGTCATAATAATATAATATCAGTCACATTTTACATCGTCAAACGGTTTTATGTATAGTTTTTTTACCTACGCCTTTTTGTTTCAACACGCGCTCCGATTGCCAGTTCGACAGTCGTCGTTATTGGGAAAAGGAAAAAAACATAATTTCGTATTAAATATTCGCACCTTGAAAAATTGCGCACATAAAGCGACAGACTGATGGTAATTAGAGACGATTGTATTGATAGACACGTGTGGCCCTAGGTATATGGCGCGCATTAGCGCGTTTAGCGCAGCAAGCGTTTCCAGAATTAATATTTTATTATTATTGTAAATGATGTATTACAATATTATTTTGTAGAAACCGAGTTAGGTACATCCTCGCATTGCGTGCGCATTATTAATTTGTTCTACAACGCTTTATTGTGATGTGATATGTATACGACTTAAGATAACTATAATATATTATTACTTATTATTAATATTGTTATAATTATTTTAATAATATCCATAATACTTATTTTTCTTTAACGCTTACGAACTACAATATTTATGTACACTATCATAAATGCGTTGTTATTCGTATAATAAGTCAGTCGGGGCATTCGCGTGCTACATAAGAGCGCATTGCATAACTGTATATAAATATAACACAGCATGTGTATACCTGCTAAATATGAACATAGGACGTACAGCCATATCTATACATTTGTACAGCATTGCATATTATTCTAGTTTTAACTAAAAGTTAACCTATTGTGCTTTCATAATAATTATATATATTATATACGCGTGTGTGTGTTTATATGGATATGACGTATTTATATAAACATAACAAACATGAAAAGAAGTCGGTGTAAAATCGATAGTGAAATAAAACCGGAATTTCGATATTATATACATAATAATTATTGTGAACACGCATGTACAATGTATTATACCGTAAACTTGTATTTAAAGTGCATTCGATTACAAATGATTATTATTATTTCTATTTACTATTATATCGTGTATGTATTTATAATGTCATGTTGATTGGCGAGTCTGCTCTGATGTAAACGAGTAAACGAGTAAACCAGTGTAATATTATATAGCCTGCCTACCTGCAGCATATAATGACGAGAAACAAAACGCGAGCAAAAATAGGTCGAACGAGAATTATTTAGAAATAAATTGGCCTACATCCGTTAATGCACCACGGTAGATGCTTTATTTAAAAAAAAATTAAATGTCTACAACTACCACATTTGAAACTGAAACAATACACATTTAATAGTGATTTTTGAAATATGACGTTCGCAAGGAATCGGATATAGTAACCAGCAATATCTGTTCGCAGCAAAACGAACGAAGAACGTAGAAACTTACCTACGGACTACGGTCTACCTATACTAATATTTTTCCCGGACACGATCGAGTATAGTGTGACATACAGCTCGTGTGGTTTATTTTTAAGCAGATATAAATCACAATATAATAATATACGCGTATCGCTCTGTATATAAAACAGCTGTGTCGTTTTCGGTTTTTCAGTAATCAGCGAACAACGCGAGCAAAAGTACAGGAGGTACGATCGCGTGAATCCATATTACGTATATAGGCAAATAACTCGTATAAAATCAAAAGTAATTTTTTTTTTTCAAAGTTTATTAAGGCTTCAACAACACAGGTTTTTAGCCTACTTTAGTTAAAATTTATACAAGAAAAAGAAAGGAAAATATATATATATATGTATACATTAAATTTTGGAATACATTTTACTACATTATTATAGTTGCTATTTACAATGGGTATTTAGTGTTTATATTATGGAAAAATGTAAAAGTAATTTTGTACGTGAGACTTTTCGCACTCATTTCGTACGATAATAATTGAATTTTCGGTGATGAGCCCAAGCGACAATCCTGCAAATGAAGAAATGTTTATATGATGGGACTCTAAGTGTATAATATAGTGTATGTCTGATTTTCTAAAAATGCTGTAATTTCACTCTCTCTCCTTCATGCCGCTATCAGTGCGTTCTCTATATAATAAGTCCATGAAGGGGTCGACGTCCAAAATCCAAAAAATTAAACAACCGACCCGTCGAGCAATTTATATTATCTGTACACTATTGTCGATCGTTCGGCCAGTGGACACCTATCCAACAATTTATGTTAGACAACGTCATAATATTGTAAAAATGATATTGTTTATCGTAATAACGACTACGGTAACGGTTATATATATATATTGCAATAATAGGTCAAAGGTATACACCATAATATACACATATATGACCGAAAGGACAGGGTTCATACTTCATAGCCATATTATTATTATATTAACGCGCCCGCGTACCACTATTACGCTTACGGTAATATTACAATATTTACAATATTATAATATAAAATTTGAAACTCGATCGACAAACGCGTGTTTACCTCTCGAATTCGCCACGTTGTCGTCATACCTACCTGTAAGTGCACACGGCACACGGTGCAAAAACACACTTTGTGTATTTGTCACGAAATGTAATTGCGCGTGTGCAGGTGCCACAGTAACAATAATATTGTGTACAAAGTTGCAGATATTATAACCAGCAGCAGCTGATGGCGTCACGGCAACGGTTTTATATTGTTATAATGTGTGAAATATAGATGATCGGGTGAAGCGCATTAGTGGTGTGGGGGCGTGGGAGAGAGGGGATTTATGTTTAATCGACACGCGCGACACGATCGAGGCGGGTACCGAGAAAAATCGTCGTTTTACAGCAGGGATAAAAAACCTTTTTAAAGAGCAAACCAAAAAATAAAAAAATTAATTGAAAGACAACTGCTAAATGAAGATCACGAAAAAAAAACAAAATCGAAAAAATATGAAAACGAAAATACATGATTAATTTTATACCATGACAGAAAATACTATAATAATTCTGTTTCATCGAAAAATGGTTGCCCAGTTAACTGACTGCTGAGTAGTTGCAAATGTGTGCAACTATAAATGCATGTACTATTTGATTTTTATATGTATTTATTATAATTTAATAATAAACTTGTGAGTTCAGGATTATTTTTATTTTTATCTCAAGAATTAGTGCTCCACTTTAATAATACACTTTTAAAATTTTAAGACATTCTAATTTCCATATAAATTATAATTAAGTTTTACATAATTTTAATTTTAATATTAAATATAAATAACTTTAACTTTAAAGTACCTATACTTTAAGAATTAAAAAAAAACATGACAAAATTATCAAAAAACATTATTTAGAAACGATCTAGAAAAATATCGTTAAACAACTAACGCTATATTTTTTAAATCTATATTAAAAACGTTTTCCATTCCTGGTTGTTGGTATGATTCTTAATGCATATCTTTTGTCATATAGTCAGTACTTTCTTATCGGCACCGTCTCGTATCCAACGTGTAAACACGCTAACCTAACCTAACCTACCCTAGGGTAGCGTGTCCACCGAAACATATGACGCACAGATAGATATTCGACCACGTCATGGCTATGGACCCTTTATTTTCAAGTTCCACATCAAGGAAAACGTTTTTTATACTCTCAACTCTGTCCAGCGAGACGACACGCGATAGCCTATCAAAAATTCAGTTTTTCACACTACCCCATTCTACACGACACCTTGTTGCACAGTGGAATTCGATCGCAGGAGTGTGCCACTGCGTGAAGATGCGCAGATTCGACGTGTGTTTTCTCGTTATAGTTAGAGCGTATAGTAATTTTGTTGTATTTAGCGCTTTGGCTTTCAACAAAAATATGATTTCATAACATTTCTATATATGTGTATGATATTCAGAGCTTATACCTAGCGGGGCTAAGGTGTCTTTATAGCCTCTACACCACATTGGCCGTGGTATGGTACAAATCTTTTAAACCTACTATACTACTTTTTATTGAAACTAGTTTGTTAAGACATCAATTTCTGATTCATTTTGTTTAATCATCCCTTTCCATCGATAAATCTTGGGTAGGTACTAGGTAGGCTACTGGTATAATTCTTATAAAATATTACAATTACGCTATTGCGTCGTATTATCTTGAACCACACAAGTATATAATATATAATATATTTAAATATTTGCAGTGATGCAATATTATTTGTTAATTTTAAAATATATATATATTAATTAATAACATTATTTATTTATTTGTTAATATTATTTGTTCATCGTGACATATTCATATTAGTAGTTGGTAAATGGTTTGGGCCACCCATGACCGGAATCTCAGGTGCGTCTTGTGGTATTTATATTTTATTTATTTTTTTGACCTGCTGCCCGCAATGTTTTTGTTTTTTTTTCTATCTTGCAAGCAAGAAACCAAAAGAAGAGTGACCTTTTTGGTATATATTTTTTATTCACATACATTATTTAGTGAGTGCTTCAAAATAAGTACCTACTGATAAGTACTTTAAAAGTTGATTTCTTATAATTCACAATATTAGATAATATTATACGATATGACATCATACCTCATCATACTCCATAGCCTAAAACGAAATTATTATTTATTTGATTACAATATTAACGTCACGCGAATTGGATAATTTTGGAGGTTCGATTAGAACTTTTAAAGGTATTTCTCAAATGTGTTGCATCCCATTCACTTTAGCAGTTGCAGCGCTCTTTTCATGTTCCAAATTACGACATTTTCAAAAACAGCGTTGTTTACAATAATATACTTTATATATTGCTACACACTATATATGCATAATGCATACATATTATATTGTACGATGATGACGATAAATATGTTAATCATAAACGATAATTATAGTGCTATTGCAAATTTTATAGAAAACCATTTGTAAAACCTACATAATTATATTATACATGTATAAATACAGTTTTATTATAATATAAAACCTATATAAACTATAGGCTTACTGACAAACACCAATTAGATTAATATTTTGTAGATATAATTTGTATGCATGTATTATTATACGATTAATATTAATAGGTATATATAATGATGTGTCATAATAATATTGTTAATTTAAAAACGCTAAAAACAAAATCTTGCAGGAATAAGCTCGATAATATACTTTATTATTTTGTACAATTGTACCTATATTGGCTGTATTGTCGTTTTTAATTTTTTATCTTCTTCACACTTGATGATATATTAAAATCAATATAACACTCATAATTTTGGTACAATCGTGAACTCTTGACAATAACCATGTGTAGAAGTGAATAAGTAAATAACAAAATGGAGCGTTTTATTGTTTGTCTTACGATAACGTTAAGAAGAATTTCAGTATGAAATTTATCTAGAAATATGCATAGAGGTGTTACAAAATTCATTAAAAGCTTATTTTATTTAATCGCTGTGATATACATTTAAAAATCTAACACGATATGCGATAATTAAATCACAATAACAATTATTACTCGAGTCGAGTCTTACTTGGTAAAATAAACGTAGGTATCTGCATATTTTATTTTATTTCTGTTTGCCTAAAAAAATCAGCATTCCATAGTAAATACCTTTTGAATAAATCACAACATGTGAATTTTTATTTTTATTATTAATCTAACGTAATTCTTCTGAAGTCAAAAATATCACAACATTTCTTTCGGAATTAAAATCCCATGAAATAATATTTATTTATGAATATAATACTTTTTTTTTTTTTGGGGGGGGGGGGTGAGGCTCCGACAACAAGGGCCATTAGCCTGTGGAACTGTGAGGGAGGGAACTGTAGGTTTGGTACTCTTGGATGTTTTTTGGCAGAATTTCGAATGGGCACCCTTAGGTTTCTGCCATGCCCTGGTGGCGGGCGGTGGCCTCTCTTTTCAGACAGCGTGAACTGCCCGGAAGGTTATGCCACCCATGACTATAATACTTTACAATATGTTTAGTCGTTTAGTACAAATATGTATACACTGTCTATCAGATATTCAGATGCTTACAAATATTATTATGAAACACGGAAAAACATCATTAGAAATAGGAAAATTATAAAGACACTTTTTCAACTTCGATTATTATCTAAAGAGTACCACAGAAATTTTATGATAAATATTAGGCACCTATACTTTTCACAAGTCTTATCTATATTTTATGAATACATTATCGAGACTGTTATGAATATTTAATTACCTACATTAACTATTGACTATTGCGAATTTTTCAATTGAATACATACGGTACATTATTCATGCATAGTTAAATCCGAATGTATGTCGTATTGTTTACAATGACACGTAATGAGTGTCCTCTATATTTTCTAGAAGGTTTCTGATTAGATATTTTTGTTAAATATTTTTACATGCGCGACGTAAAACTGGAAACAATAAAATTAATATATACATCATAATATATCATATGGAATATTTTTTACGAGATAAATAAACACGTGTAATATGTCTCCGACTATATAGTAATTACACTATTGTTATCTTTGTGTGTGGAAATTCGTAAAGCTAACCTAACGCAAGGTCGAATTCATTAAAGCACATATTGTAAGCGCCACGCAAACCTCGGAGTTATATTCGTACATATTATAATATAGTATAGAGTCGTAGAGTGTAATAATAAATGGCAATAATTTTATTTTTTACAACGCCGGAAAACCGTTCTTACACGAATGAAAGTCAAGGTCGAAAAGCAACCACTCCGCAATCGCCGTTCACCCTATCCCAATAACCTACCTAGTAATTTATATAACTTTATAAATATATATGTATGTGTGTGTGTGTGTGTGCGTGTACATTCGATATTGATTTTGTTTTGTTCTTTTAGTATAATAATTTGTCCGATGAAATCGTACACAAATCGAAACGAACATTTTTTTTTCATTCCATAGAAATCAAATATTTATTTGCTTTTAATTTATTTTCTAAAGAGTCATAATTATTTAGGTGAAACGGTCAAATGTTTATCATGAAAAATAATATTATTAACCGTATGTGATGTGTTTGATGCGGTTTGTCGTTAATAATAGATATTTCTAATTTTTGCATTCTGACATTCTGTTAAACTGTATAAAATAGATATATAATAGCACATGATGGAATATACAGTGTGGAGCACTGGGGCACAATAATGTAGTTATAACAGGGGAAAAGGGCAGAATAGACTTCTCATCCTGAATTCGTAGATAGTGTACCTCTGTATATTAATATAATATAAAAATTATTTAAATTATTTTTTAATCGTCGGTTCACGTGAATTATGTAACCATTTTTCATATTCACATGTATGCACGCGTATTGTGTAGCAGGTTACTCTCCATTTTTTCAATTTATCAAAATTGTTAAATGTACATCAACCAACCCTATATGAATATAATACTTATAATAGGTACACAAATTTATTATTATTATCATCATTATTATTATTATTATTATTGATGATAATGGTAATTTTAAATTAAAATATTAAATATACTCGTTCGACGTGCAACGTTCAAGGTTGATGAGCAGCGTAATACGATTGCATATATTGTTATTTTTCTCCGCAGTTTTTTTTGTTTTTTATCGACCAGTTTCAAACCACACGCGATACCTCTACAGCAAACCTGACTTCACAAGCGCCTGTTGTTTTGGATACTAGTTTTACGAAATGAAAAATAAATTTACCTAAATTATATTGTTTACAATTCACGGGCCCCGTCGATGACTTTGCACTATTTGCACAGTTGACGGAACACGGCGGCGCTACGTGGCCACGGTGTATATTATTATAATAAAATAATATTATAGGTATCGTTACCATACTTTTTATACTGACTACGGGGCGGTACACGCTTGTATACATAGGTTTCATGGAATTATAATATTGTTATACTGCTGCAGCGTGTACACTCTGTACTTAGAATATCGCACAATATTATCACTATTTGCCCTTTTGGAGTTGCTGGAGCATTCGGTCAAAATATCCAAACATAAAAAAAAGGTTTTAAAACGATTGTATGTCGGCATTATATTTTAACTTTATATTATAGTTAGTATAATAATAAAATCAAAGTTCACCAAGCTTAACACATGATTTATATATAGGTATTATATACAATGCAATATGCTTATTATGTGTGTAATATTATATAGGTAGAAATTAGCCTAAGGCTCGGAAGTCGGAACTTTAATTTTTATGCAGTCATCAATAATTGTAAGAACAACAATTGTTTAGTATATGAAATCTTGTTCGATACGCCCGTCTTATAATGCACGACTAGAAAATGCAGCTGATGAGACGAAAATAACACGACGCGTGTATTGCTCACCTACCATTATTGGACCACCGAAATCTAAAAATGTCTCTTCCCGCTTCCGCATCTTAATTATTACTATTTATAATACACTATATTTAAATTAAAAATATAAAAAACGATTCAACTAAATGTTTAAATTTAGATGTTCGCCGTCGCATATTTTGATTTAAATATTTTAATTTGGATAATCACGTTATACTTTTATATATATATTAAAATCTGATATCTATTATATGCATATGTGCAATGACGTGCATTGCATATTATTATGTAGGTATACGTAATTTTTTTTTTATTGTCCTGAATGGACATAAGTCAGAGACGTTATGAGTGGTTAGGAAAGGGCCTCGGTGGTATAAATGGGACTTCGAATCGTAATGTGGAGCACGGGTGGTGGTTCTACGATCTCTACGAGAGTGTGTAACCGTTAGCAACGGTCGGCGTGACGTCACACCAAAGCGGTATCGTTACGTCACGCGTACGGCGGCTACGACGAAATGTAGAGTAGGGCAAGAGTGTAGTAGCACGCAGGGGCTCTATCGACTATGCGGGCACCCCCATCGCAACCCCCACGATGGGTACGGACGCTGCCACCCACTCACCCACACATTTGACGGTAGACGGTAGACGCGTATGCGAAGGAGGCCCACCGACTGCTCGTGTCAGGTCGACCGTACGCCACGCACACACCCGCACATCGGCAACCGCGAGAATTGCCCAACTGTAAAATCCGTAGGCATAATAATAATAATATTATAATAATACTGCCACGTCAAAATGAGTTATCGTACCGTTATAATAGTATAGCCTATCGCTTGGTGTTATAAAAATGTTTGCTAAAACTTGGATAAGGTCGTAAAGGTTGACGAGCAATTTTTACTGAAATAATATTATAATACTTCATTTTAGCTTCGACATTTTTCGCTGTGCAGTGTACGATCGACGACGACGTGCGTACCAACTTCATAACATGACATTATTATTATCATCATTCATCATCAATGTTAATATCTTGCCGAGACGTATGTAAGGTCAGTGAGTGTATAGTATAATAATATAATATCGTATGACCAGACGCGGACGAGTCATCGAAATTTTGATTTACTCGGACGCCAATTTAAGACACATCTATTACACTTAATATACGCGTATTTGCACGAGTGTGTATAAAATAATATTTCATATTATGTTGTAAACTTGTAAATAATATTATTATTATGGCTTAGCGTATCCTACACGTTCGACACCGACGTTTTGCGATCTTCATAGCACGGCCATATCGCGTAGGTAGTTTTTTTCATAGTTATTTGGACATTATCACGCGTAATATAATTACAAGATTTTCTTTTTTCATACCATCCAACCGGAGTGATTTTACCATATAACTCTACATGTTATATAATACACGTAAATAATACGCTACACAGCTATACTCTCTCGCCATCTTCGGGTTTTTTCCACCTCAACCTTGTTTATCACACTTTTTCCGTATCGCCAATCGTACAGTACGATACATCATTATAATATTATGAACGTGCGATATAACATTATATCAATAGGTAAGGTAATAGGTAGTATATTATATATATATATATATCTATATATATTAAACCTACTTTAATATTATGATACGCACACCTATTACGGTACCTGAATAATAATATCTACAGTAATTATTAATCGTTTGTATGTTTTTTTTTTATGTTTTGCGTAGTTATATAATATTGTACTTACATTAATTTCAGTACACTAATACAGGTTATGTTACATGTATGCAACTTTAAAATGTACCGCTTTAATGCCATGGCGCCATAATCAAGATCATATGAATATTTTTTAATTGTTTTTTAACTGCTCCATACAATATTAAATATGAATTAGCCTAATAAAAGACAAAACCAATCATTTATTCAAAATATAATTTATAAATATTGTATCTGATGAAAACTTGCCAATCGTTACCTGACCAGTGACCACCAAATAATTTATCATGAATATTTATGAAGTATAGAAACTACTAAACTAGTTTATCATTTTATAAAAATAAAACTGCGAAGAATTGTACAAATTTAATTTACATATAATTATGAATTACATAAAAAAATATTTTATATTTTGCTTTTTACCAAAACTGCATTTGATTAGATAAAATTTGTGGTTTTCCGTTTACCGATTCCCATTATAACATTTTGTAGATGGTTAGGAAAATCGAGCTTACATAATTATATAAACATGTTTAGACATACACATATATATATTAAGTTGTACGTACAAACTATAATATAGTTTAAAGTTTTCATACAGAAAAAAAACAAACATTTTTTTCGTGTCCATGAATATGTATTAATAAAATAAAGTTAAGTTTTAAATATAATTTAATGAATGATATGTTTGTATTGGGTACGTCGTAATACGGTTTTATTATTTTCTTTTAAGCATTGTGAATAATAAATACTTACAATGACGTTTACATTATATTATGAATCGCACGAACAATATATATTATATATTTTTATTATAATAATAAATTTAGTGTAGTAAAATTTAAAACTATGATGAGTATAAAATGTTGAAACAAAATGTTGATAAAAATTAGAATATCGGTATGTCATTAACCACGAACGTCGAACACAAATAATTATAGTATTCTAAAATGATTTAGACCAACAGTGGCACCTATTTGGTACCAGTAGGCGTGATCGAGACAAACAGATGTAGAACAACCGCATGTGTGCGATAAATTCAATATTTGCTAAACATCGGTGATTTCTTTAACCACAAACAAAAATGGGAAGTGAATACAAATTTAGATTGCATTTTTTTAAATTCTCGAATTTCTGTCATTACTGAACAGGTAAAACTTGAGATAAATTCTGAAATAATATTAACGAAGACAATAAAACGCAACGAGTCGCGTTATCGGCAGATATTAATTTTGCGCAAGTCATATAATAGGTAGGTACTTAGGTATAAAACTACACAAACGCGATAAACGTCGCATCAAAAAACAGTTATATATACTAATTGTGTGCGTGTTTTTAAATACAAACGGTCGGCCCGTGAATTGAAATTTTATAATATTTAACAGTATACGACATGGCGAACACGTATATCGTGTATATATAATAATAATAATAATAATAAAAATAACATGGAAAACGACTAACGAGTATCATATGACCGCACGTGACAAAAATCCAAAGGATAACTACTACACGCTGTGATCGTGACGCGATACAAGTATAGCTCGCTTCACTGAGCGGGCACAGGCGTCATCGTTCTTCAGGAGTATGCGAGGAAAAAAATGTATTTAAAAATTAATTACGGCAGACAAAACATTATTTGTCGCGTGGTCGTGCACAAAGGTACCGATTGCCAATTATGTCGTTTTTTCGGCGTTTATTATTATTTTTTTGGCAAGACTTTTTGATGTTTTTTGTTGTTGCAAAAACAAACATATTATTATCTCCGTTATAAATATAACATTTATTACACACGCCAAAACCACGCACACCTCGGACGGACCACGGTCGGACCGCCGCAGCTGTTGCAGAGCGCGGTGCCGCTTGCTATACTATTATTATCATAATTATCATTATCATTATTATCGTTACTATTACTATGTGGCTGCGCGCACACCTAAGGAAAGGATGGCAGCGACACGACGGCGACGTTGGACACCCGCGAACGTATAAATAAACACGCCGACCTCTTGACGAAAAAGACGAAAAATAGACGTGCGCGATCATAGTCGGAGGCAGCGTCGTCGTCGTCTTCGTATGGAAACTTACATTCGGCCCAACACGTTTTGCTGCGTTGGTGATTAACACCGCTTTTGTAGTAGGTATACGGTCTCAAAAATAGATTAGACTATTTGTGGCCAACGGTTCTTCTCCAGCAGGGACACATTCTCGAAAAACGTACGATAATCATTATTATTATTCCGTTTTTTCTCTTCACCACGCCTATCGGTAATAATGACTACGACGTTGGCGATAATAACGTTAATATTAATTTAACTAACCAGTCGTCGCATATGATAATATTGAACACGCGCGGTACACGAATTATTATAATGACGTGATTTGATCCCTTTCAGCAGCTCTCTCTCTCTCTGTCACTATGTACTTGTCTCTGTTTTTCTGTCACTCTCTCTCTCTCTCTCTCTCTCCTTCTGTACATAATATATTTGACGTACCATGTGTGTTTCGTGTGGTGTTTGCACGTTAAAATATATATTAGTGTAGATTATAATATACAACAGATACGACGTGTACTGATACTGATGACGGAACGCAGAGCAGCAGCACGGCTTTTATATTTTAGGGTGTTACACTGTATTTGTACATACAGTTGACTTTCTATCTGTTTTACGACAACTGCGACGACGATAATAATAATAATTTATTATACGTTTATTTTACAACAAACGCTTATAAGTTATAATACACGCGCGATGTTTTATACGTAAGCGATAGATTTAACGAGCCCCCCCCCCCCCAAAAAAAAAAAATAAATAAATAAATAAATAGATAAACTGCCATCGCATCGCAATCTAAATTATGTTTGAAATTAATAATTATTGTATCAGCATTCAGAGCCCATCAGTCACGCTAAATGTGTGAACTCGACTAATGCAACTTCAACGCGTAGTGTGAACACACGGGATCGAATATCGACGCGTTGGTAAAAAATGACAAACAGTCGACGACGACTTTAAATGTGAAGATAAAACAATTAAAAATCGACTCTATTAAAGTTACATGACAATCATTGATGGGTAACAATAATATTATAATAATTAGAAGATCAAATGATATTTTTGCGATCGAGATATCAGCTGTGAGAACTATGCACCCAATATTTCAAACTGTGCCGAACAACAGCTATTGTTATCTTGATATATAAAAGGTCGTATAGCCATATATAGGTATATGTATAACGCAATAACATATTTTTTTGGAATAGGAAATTAAACAAATTGCAACAATTGATTTTAAGTTAACTATCGACGTGTAAAAACAAACGGACGATGATCTGCAATAAATCGTTTCCGCAACGTTTATGATTTATATTAATTTAGGTGCGTGTGGGTACATCTTTAATCATATTATTATAATATTATATCGTCCGTGGGGCAGTGTCGAGTTAATCGCCGTATTGACTGACACGATTCCATCCAAGTACGAATTATATGATATTATTATATATGTAGGTCATGGGGGCTGCAATGAATCGATATGACAACCACGGCAGAGCAAGTAAGCCTTGGACGAGTTCCAACTGACGGACAAACTCGCACATTTACAATATGCACGCACATACTGCGGCGTGTGGACGCGGACGTGATGATTAAAATAGTGATCGCTTTTCGGCATGTCGACGATGATCGGAAAACCATTTCGGTAACAATACACACAGATTACGGCTAAACGACTGTTTCGGAATGGATAGGTACAGTACGCCGATTGAATAATTTAGTTTATTGGTATCTTATTGTACTAAAACAGTTGTGTTTCTATGATAACTTTTTCTGACACATTTTTACTGTACTAGCGCGCCGGGTGGTAGTTTAACAACGTCCCCTAGCGCGTCACCTCTACAACAATATTATAATATTAAGCGGAGATACACTTGTGTTGCTCGTACCTATCATTATACAATTATTTTAAATTTCATATTTATATCCATTAAATTTCGTTTTTCTATATTTATTTCCTTACACACAGTATTACAATACAGTAATTTAATCTATACGAGTCATAGTCCATAGTACCTGTAGTAGAAACAAAAAACGAGGAACAATCTAGTATGATACCTATCTGAACTCTACAGCAAAATATAATATTGTATGGCCGACTCGATAATTCGAAACGTTTGCTGTAGCCATTCACAAACGCACGCCGCGTGGACGGAATCTGTTTAGTCAGCTATTTTTGAGCATTGATCTTATAACAGTTTCAAAACGACAATGTGATACAATAATACGAATAACAGCGACATGTGCACAACCGACGGAAATAGACTACGACTACATAATATAGTCTCCTACACGATTTTATATTTATAATAAAACAACATTATATAATATCATACACGTATTATACATATATATATAGTGTACACACATTTTATGCTATGACAAATTCCATAATTTGCTTTCTTACTGTGGGTATATCGACCAACAACTATCTTAAATGTATTTAGGTATTAAGCATTATGACGAATTAAAAAACTATGCGTACCACGCTGATACGAATTTGTTTTATACCGCAGGGGAGAGTAATATAATATAGATACCTTAATATCATAATACACGTTATTTGTTAAAAAAAAAGTAAAACTACTTGTACAACCCATAATAAAAATAATAACGTTATTGCATTATTTACCCACGTGTTGATCGTGTTAAAAAAATACACAGATGTCTCAACTCTTTATTGGAACGTTACGAATATATATATATATATACATTATACATACACACTATACACATAGGCGCCCGCAGGAGGGGAGCAAGCTGGGGCATTTGCCTCCCTGGCTTTTTCAAATATTTTTTTTAATTGAATATTTTAAGATAAATTACTATATACTAAACAACAAATTTAAAGTATAAAATAAGTTGTAATATAATAAAATAAAATATATATTGTATACGAGTATAATAAAAAAAGTTATTATTTTAAAACATCTAATAAAATTATAATATTTATCCTCAAATCCTAACATTGCCCCCCCCCCCCCCTAGAAAAATTTATGAATTCATTATATTGTTCAAGAGTAAATTGTAAATATTTCGTATAATAATTTAAGTGATTTTAAATTTCGATAAAGTTACATTTTTATTCCGATAGATAATGATATCTATATCGATAAAAACGAACGATTTAACATCGTAAATTAAAATCAGGAGAATAATAATTATTGAAAAATTATTGTATTTTATCATGTCAAGTTTAGTTTTAAAGCCTTTAAATATTAAAAGATATATTTTATATAATAAACTGTATGTAAGGACAAAAAAAAAAAAGATAATTTATACCACTTCACAATATTTTTTGTAAATATTTGTTGTAGAGTATAGAATAGATATTATAATTATAATGCTATTTTTTTTTTTATTAAATGATTGAATGATTAATAATTAATGATGGATGATGATCATTGCAATGTTTCATTTTACACATGATTTCGCAATTATTAAAATCGTTTTGTTGATAAGATTAACTGCACTTATAAAACGATAGAAGAACATATTATTATTTATAGTTTTAAACATCCATTATATTTATATAGTTTTATATTATATTGAATAGTTTCGACATAGCGTGGATGAAAAATAATTTTTTTTTTGCAATAAATGTATTAGCGTTTTAATGTGTCGAATCGAAGTCAAGGCGAAGAGTTTAGTTCCGTTTGTTTTCCATACATATTTTTTCAAAAAAAACGATACTTTGATAGTTTTCACTATACAAATTATGGTTGGACATAAATTTAAGTAATAATCGTGATGAATTGCTATTTACTTGGTTTGATTTCAAAATAAAATACAATTAACCTTGTGAATGACACTCGCGTGTAACTTCTTGTTTTGTTCTGCAATCACATACGATCCAACATTTTTCGCCTATCTGTTAATCATAAACAACGATTGCGTTTACGTGACCAATTTTTTATACTTGCGTCTTGGATTGACCGGTTAAGGAGACGTTCGCTATATTTGTAGACCAGTTTAAGCACTAACAAATGACCAATATTTTTTTTATATAGGACATTTGCCTACCCGTAAGTTATAACTTTATAAGTGATATTATATAATTTATACCGAACACATTAAAGAAAAATTATTTTATGGTAATCGATTCATAACAAAATATGTATTGTGAATAATTAATTCAAATGTAATGGAAAATAAATATTATAATTTTAAACCAATGTATACATGTATATAGGTTATATATAGGTTGATTAAATTTATCCTAATAATTATACATTGGTATTTATAATTGATTACTTTATCATTAGTAGCAAATTAAATATTCGATTTATTTCTACGAAAACTATATTTCAATTGTTCGATGTTTGACCTTATATTATTACAGTCTTCATTAACGCCATTTTGTGTTTATAAATATATATTTTTCTATTGATAAAAATCCACCATATCAAAAACAAACATTTAATTGAAAACTTTTGTCAATTTGTGAATTATTAATATTTATGATACGAAAATGTATTTATTATAATATTATATTACTTAATAAAATATAAATATACTTAATTTTCAAAGAAATATTTAAATAAAATTACAGATATTTTTTAACATTTAAAACGTTTCATTTCCTAACATCTAGTTTTATAGCATATTAGCGTTTACGAAGAATTAACAGCGCATAAATTAAAAATATTATTAATCACTTCTTAAGAAATCTGTTCTTGTAAAAGAGAAAATTAAAGTATTTTATGTTAAAAATCGCTACCTCAAATCCTACCACATTTATTCTATTTATTCTATATATTATAGATTATATTATGTGTCACATCAATATATGATATATCTATAATAATTTTTGCTAAATTGACAAGACGGCAAATATGTGTTTCTGTAACCCAGTCAAAAGTTATCTTCAAAACAAACTATTTTTTTATCATTGAACGTTACGGGTTAGGTAACTAGCACCTACATATATACCTATGTATGCTGAGAAACCACAATATAAATTATAATAATATATAAAACAGTTCAGTTTGTTCAGCTTATAATCTTATATGTGAGTATACGGTTCATTGACAACATTTACCATGGAATATAATAATATATGTATAGAATATAAATTCTTCACCTTCATAAGTTCAGATAAAAAACTCATGTTACATTTGAATATTATGTAATATCAGTAAGCTAAGTGTGCATTGTTTAAATTTGAATGAAACATCCTGTCAATTTTTTTTTAATATTTAAATTTTTCCATCAATTAGATACAAATTATAATTTATTTTAGAGAAAATGATTTTTATTGTTTAGTAATAAATTATTTCCGTATTTTTCCGCACTTTAAACTAGAAAGTTAGGAATTAGATTATTTATATTGTTGTTAGGTATCCCTTGTATCCTACTATCCTGTATCTATATATAGTATGCAATACACTTAAACTCTTTTGGAAAGGTCAGACATGCTGGAAATGAATAGCACACTCAATGATTAAGCAACTTGTTCAATATTGTATCTATATAACGAAAAAAAAAACTAATTTGGTTATCGATGGCGTAAAAATAATATATAATAAGACGTTATAATTTAAACACGTGGTCCGGTGTCCGTGAAATTGTGCGTCAACATCAACATGCTATTATGTATGATTAATAAAAATAACTTAAAAAAATTCTTAAGACAAATATATTTGAAAATTATGCAATCAACTATGAATAATATATTATAGAGATACAAAGAGAACAATCGCTTTACTTGATATCTCTGTTTAGATAGTGAAATGTGCATGTACGTATGAGTGATAGGAAGAGGAGCAGTGAGAAGTGTGAGAGGGGGATGAGCAGAGATGGAAGAGTATATTTGGTAGTGAGAAAGAGAGAGGGTGTGAGTGAGTGAGAAAGAGTGAGCGTCAGAGAGACATAGAGAAATAAAAACAGCATCCTATATACATGACGATCTAAACGAAATAATAGTAAACGGTCGTTCACGGTAACCCGTTGACCTGCAGGTGTACGCTTTACATGCAGTAGTAGTAGTTATAATATCATATAGGACTTCACGCACTTATTATTGATTTATGTCGAGGTCTTTCACCCGTTGAAATCATAATAAAGTGATCCATAAGACAAGGTTTATTGAGTTAGAAATGATCCGAAGTTTCGAACGAAAACGAAACTTTACATTTCGCTTTGGCTGGGAGCATAATGGTACTTTCAAAATAAAACGAACTGCACTAATACACTATTGTCTATTTCTCGTTTATGTATACAGTTATTATACTGAAATTATTGTATATGTATTTACAACAACATTCAAAAATATTATCTTGTTTACTAATTTATACAAGTTGACATTTTATTATAGAGGATTATTATAGAGGATCACAATAAATTAAAAACGAATTGTAGTGTTTAATTTTCTAGTGATATAACGCGTTATTATACCTAACAAAAAACGAATACAACAATAGTAATATTGCTTGAATGTTACCTTTATAAATATCAGCATAATATATTATAATGATACATGTTGATTTAAACTATTTTATTCATTATCGTTCAGAACAATAAACTCTTTCGAATAATAATTACTTTGAACTGATTTGGAATGTCGGTGGCTATAATATTATGTCAGAATTGCTTTTTAGGTAGTTGGTACGTTTTAACAAAATAATATAAGATTTGTAGGTATAGACTATAGATACTCAATATAATATTATAATAATAGAACTTTAATATTTAGTTAATAATTTTAATTTTAAGTATTCCGAGATAAAGTATTTATTAATTAATTACTAATTGATTTCGGAATTATAACATTTCGCGTGAATCAATGTATATCTCTTCTTTTAACTACCTAGTACCTAGTATCTATAGTATCATTTATACTTTGTTTACCCTTGTATAATGTTAATGTTTTTTAATTAATCATCCTTGAATTACGTTATCACGTCATATCAATACAAAAGTCAAGTGACATTCAATAAAATGATTTCAAGTAAAATATAAACTTAATCACTATATCTGTCTAGTCTAAATAAATTATTCTTCAGAAAATAATATTCAATTAGTTACAAAAATAAAATAGCCGACCTTGTGGTTAAAATTAAAATTAATGTTAATGATGAACATATTAAATTTATTATTATTTTTTAAATATGATATAAACTTTTAAAGTATTAAATTAAAAAAAAAATGTTTATGGTAATAATATTTATAAGATTGATTTTGTTTTTTATCGCAAGTGTTTGATATAATTAAAAATTCGTATTATGATGCTTGTGATTTAGCTACCTACGCAGTTTTTAATAAAATAATTGTGGTTAGTACCTATATTCAGTACGAATTCAAATTATTCTTTTAAGTTTGATAATTCATTTAACTTTGGTTTCCAGAACACCATTATGAGGTCTAAGTCATAAGAGTATAATAAATAAAATCCTACGAATAATTTGAAGTTTTGTTACTTAAAAAAACCAAAAAAAGTATATACAATTGTGTAAAACAAATTACAAGTCAGCTAAACTGGTGACAACGTTTTGAAAGCGTTTATTTGTATGAATATATAGACAGAGAAAGCAATAAGTCGGTAAATTTAATTTATGCAACGGTGACAAAAGATAATTGTGTAGCGAAATTGGCAGTGATAAGTGATTTAACGTATACGATGTTTATGACAATACACTACGGGAAATATTATCGAAAATTAGAGAAACTTAGACATTTCTGTAGATAAGTTTGGATTTTTAGAGAAACTTATACCTAATACAAAGACAATAATATTATGTTATGACATGCTTATTTTTATTGTTTCTTATATTACTTACAATTGAGTATGTTTTGAACACTTGTACCTATACACAAAGTGTTTAGAAAATATTTTTCTAATTTTATAGATAATATATATTTATATGTTTAATGGCTATAACCCCATACTAAAATTACTAAAATAAATGTAAAATTAAAAAAAAAAGTATTTACTTACCGAGTATGTGCTGGTTGAATTAATTTAAGTATTAATTATGACTGTCGTTTTCAGAGTTATGGCCTCAACGACTTTTAGTTCCCAACAGTAGTTTCCTGAAATAAAATTTTTATTCAAGTAAGCTTTTAATAGTATAATATTACACTGTTTTAATATTTGATTGATTTAACACTTTAAGTTGTACATCTAAAGTACTTAGTCCTGAAAAACGCACTATCCGTCAATATACAATTCTGAATTAAGTTTAAGTTAAATAGATAATATATTTATTTAATAAGCTGATTGCTTTTTTTTTAAGTTTTACAAATATTACTACATTAAAGTACATGAAAAATGAAAAATAAAATAAGGATGAAAAATGTAGAACTATAAAATTTCAAATTTTTAAGCTATAAATAAAAAATTAAAATATACCCTAAACATTGTATAACACTATAGGTGGTTGAAAAGGTAATAATATTTTTTACTAGAATAACATATTACAACATACTGATACATTACAATACTATACAACACCAAGCATGCTCATCCTCATTAAATTTTTTTTTTTTAATGTATACAAATTTTGATTCCTGGAATTCTTAAATATAGTTTCTAACAATATTTTAAAAATTTTATTTATACTAAGGATATTAATCTTTAAAAATGGTTTTATAAAAATATAAAATATATGCTGCAATATTAGATATAGTATTTACTATATTTTGAACGTGTTTACAAATTATACATTTTAATAGGTCAATATTATTTACGAGCATTTTTGAATCACCATATAGTACTCCTTCCATATATTTCAAACCCATTATCAGGACCTATTTTGTCTTTAGACCTTAGTATACGCAAAGTTAAATAACTCAAAAACTACTCGATCGAGTTTTGATTTTGATACAATAAAATATCCAATAAATAATATTAACAATTGAAAAGGAGATTTTAATTTGAGAAATAGGGGTTTGTATATAATATATGACACTATATAATTATATATATATATATGTATGTGTGTGTGTGTGTATAACTATATCAAACCTAAAATAAAGATAGTATCTAGGTACAAGTTGAGAATTTATTTTGCGAAAGAGAGAACAATCACTCCAGTTATTGAATTTTCAGAGTTCGTCTGTAAACGATAGCAATATTTTATTTATTAAATTCAACACCAATACACAATTCCAGGCGTTCCATATGATAGACATGTTATCTATAACCTACAATGTTCATATATTCACTATTATGTATTTCTGGTATAATGTTATTAATATTTATTTAATATACTATTTCCGTTTGAAATTACCAAGTGGATGCCTTATAAATATTGCCAATTAATTCAGTACCTATAGTCGTGAAAATAATATTTTAGAAAATAAAAAATAATCAATATTATATTTGGTAAGATATTATTTTACATGCGGTCTTTATACTGATAGACAATGTTTCAACAAAAAGGTAAATTTTAAATTTAAATAAAAATGTATTTTCTAATACAAATATAAAGTTAATTAATTGAAATATTAGATATTATAAAATAATATTTTGCGTGGAAAAAAATAATCAACAATTGTCAACTTCATAATACAATGCAAAAGAAAATGTTAAAATCTGAATGCCCAATCAGTTATTGAGAATATTCAACTTAATTAGTGTTTTGGTGATTGTCAAAAAATACATGTACAGAGTCATAGAAAGTACAACTTACTGTCAACTGTCGTAGGTACTGAATACTATTATTACTAACACTTGATGATAAAAAATATAATTACATTTTCTTATATATATATTTAGATATGCACTATATGACTATATAAGTTACATTATATATTTTACAATTTGTTATATTAACACGTTCAATCGTAGATGGTTAACAACAACTTTTCTTTTAAATTACAACTTACTGGCCAATATGATCAAAAAAGTAAATTTCACATAATATTTGCGTAAGTGGGTAAAATTTTAAGTCACTGCACATTCAGGTCATGAGATTCTAAATAGATGTATGGGTATGTACTCAACAATCGGAACTGCAAAACGGTTTTGAGTGTTTTGGCATCGATCATTCAATGTATATAAATGCATGCACTCGCACTAGCTGTACCCATATTCTATACTTCTCTATAGTGACACTATAATATTATTATTTCCAGGCAAGCATTCTCACAATAATGTATTGTAGAAAATAGAGATCTAAGATGACAAATTGTTGTTGTATCATAATTTATTGTTGTCATCACTCATTAAGTGCGACTATATTATTATAACGATTATTTATTAATCGTTTTCTTTTTAGTCAAACTGTTGCTTACAGAACTATTAAATGGCACGTGAGGAGGGGAAGTATTCATGTTTCATCCATGCTGCAGTCCAAACATGGAAAAATAACTATTATTAAATTATAAAAATAAAATATTATCTTAATCATTAGCTATAATTTAATAGGTGAAAATTATAACTTACTTTTTTTGTTTACATAGGTACCAACAATTTTTTAAAGTCCAACATAATGTATAATTTTTATAAAAATATTTAATATTTACTGCATTATGTATACTTATAGTATTATACATTTATTCGTGTGCATACCATACTACGATTAACGATACACAATGATTGATTGGAACAGTACAGATATAACTATACGTCATATATATTTTGAAAAATACTTAAAAAAGAACCATAACAATAATCGAAATCATTGGTGTAACAACACTAAAACACGCGATATTATACGTATGATATTATTTTGTAGGTTTTCAAACAATAAGGACATCTAGAGTAAAATGTATTAAATTGCACTGCAGTGCGGAATTGAATAATTGATACAATTTATTGTACAGTATAATATTGTATATCGCAATTGTCTTTAGATAAAATATAATATATTTTGTAAGTGTTTTATTGAAACAATAATACTCGGTAGTTGCGAGTATAGGTATGTCGTATGTGCAAATAATTACATACGTCTGATGTCTGTAGACATGCAAGTGTCTAGCTTCAACAATATTATTCAATAACGATTAATAGACAAACCGTGTTTTAGACTTTTTAGAGAATATAATATTCTGTACACAATATTAATTATCTCAATAATTCTTATGTATGTTATATACACACACACACACACACCTAGCCATATAATACGATGAGACATCAGAATTATTATATGATGTCTACCTATAATAATATATACTATAGGTGGGCGTACGAGGTGGGTACTTACACACTAGCTGTAACCTGTAAGCTATACACACACGTACACATCTGACACATGGATAAAAAAAAAGTAAAATTACTTTTTATATTACAGTGTATAATTTTAAGTGTATATTATGTTTATAGTCTTTATCTTTGGACTTTGATCGTATTCATTATTGTATCCGACTATTAAGTGAATGTGTATATAACACGTTTGGCTTTGAGGGGCGGTAGGGATGTTAGTCGGTAGATATATACCCGAATCGATTGTATTTTAGGGCACAAGTTTACAGCGCACACAAACAAACCGTAAACTCTCTCTCATACACATACACTCATACACGCACAGCCAACCCCTCCGTGATGTAAAAAGTTTAGGAACCTAGGGAATTATCTAGGTCAAATCATCCATCCACCGCACGACCAACTATCTACAACGTACCACTGCTCTACAACCACCCCTAACCGACCGGGATATCACGACACAAGAGGCGCGTCACGCACACTGTTCCGCAGACGCTCCTTCATGACTACGCTGAACCCTCCTCTCATCGTCGAACACCCGCAGACTACACGAATATTCTATGGTATTCTTGGTGCCCTAGGTCTTTTCCACCAGCCACCAGTACGGAGAAGGCGTACAGTTATATCTCATTTTGTTTTTATACGATAACAACCGAGGTTTGGCTGAATCAATTTCGTTGTTAGTTGTTATACCAACTAATTGCCAACACCATCATCATCCGAACATCCGTAAACATAAAGATTATAATAATTTATAATAATTACATTAGTATTTTCGACATATTTGACAGCTACATAGACATGAGGCGCATTGTTAGTCAATACGGAGAAAGTTACTCATGTCAATTTTCAATATCGAATAGTTTTTTAATTGTTAATTGAATACGCAATTCGTAGTATAGGACACTAAATATTTACTATACGTTTACAAGTTTAGATTATGAACAGACTATGTCTGTATTGATTTTACTATAATATTGAGTATATGTTTGTGTGTGGTTTTTTTGTTTCTGTCATCACCCTTTGGGAGCAGTTAAAATACTTGGCTTTTTACTTCAATATATTATTTTTTTTGTGAAAAAGTGAACTATAGCTGGTGTTTCGAGAGTCAAAACTAAAAAATGCCATATATTTTATTCTTTTTAATAATTTTGAATTTCGGAAGCTCCTGCCTTTATTGTCGATATTGACTTAAAAGTTATAAAATGTATATAATATGATAAGTGATAGAACATATAATATGATTCATATTCTATTGTACTAAAATTATAACTAAATTATACATAAAAATTAATATACTTTAGTATGGGACTCGGAAACAACTGAAATAATTGACACCAAATTTTGCACACATCCCTCGAAACTCGGAGAAAGCTATTGCTTTATTTTTCAACTCGCTTAAAGTAACTGCTATAAAGTAACACACTCATGAATTTCATTTTGGCCCATGAAAATTGAATATTGTTTTGTTTATCTATGAAGTGGTCATTGGTTAAAAAAATAAAATTTAAAAAAAGATGTTGAAATAGGCGACTAACCTGACCGAAATGGAATTTTTGAAAAGAATATAATACGTAATATATGTATGATTATTAATATGTACACTAAAATATTACGTCCATATGTTTCTAGGTATAAAATCAAAAGCTATATATACTCAAGCGATTTTTACAAAAATTCAGAGATTGCTCTGATATCAAAAAAGTTTAGAGAGTAGTTTGAATAACGTTTGAAAATTACCAAGTGCTACGTATATCCATTATTCATCTATTGTCCATTTCAGTCGAATTAGTTCACAAAGCGAGGCAGATATTTATACCTACATCAATTCCTATTTTCGCATGAAATGAAGTTCACTATAACAGAGATAATATGCCTTCATAGCACCGTTTTATAAATTTGTTCGTTTTTTTTTTGTGGCTATTGAATTAAAACTTTACACACTCATTAAAATGACATACTGGCATGCTCAATGTCAAAGTACATACAACTCTAATTGCACTGCAGTGTGGTACCTTCTTTCTCCCACTCCCACTTATATAGTTATATATATATACCTATTCAGTATTCACCCATCTAAAATCTGAGAAATTCAATTATTATTTTCAGTTCAATATATTTAAATATTATGAATATAAAAACTGTAAATATTTAGTGTACCTACTATACAATAAGTACCGAAGTGCCTACCTAAATGCTTCAATAACTGTGTGCCTATAATACTTATTCTACTTACAACTTACGCACGTGCTCGATACAATATAATATAGTATTAACTGTAATAATAGAAAATAATTATCTAATAAAATTAAAATTGTAAATTTAACTATCAAACTTATTTAGCATTTTGGTTAAATAAATATTTAAAAAATAAGGTATCAGCTGTAATCTGTTTTTATAGTTTGATGGTGACTGGCGAATCACTTGCTCGTTCTATATAACGGCGGCATAATACAGCGAATGATTGGGTAATCGATCATGTTGGGTTATATATGTTTGTAACCAAATGCTGAACTGCATGTACACGGGTGATAATCAGAAAATCAGAAACATAATAGGCATATTATTACAATATTTTAATATGCTTAAACAGGCGCTACTTTTGAGGTTAAAAATGAAGCGACCGAATAATGAAATACGAATCGAATAGGTACTAGGCCTAATGCTATTGTATTAAAAAAAATAAAAAAAATACACACTGGTTCACATTTAGGTGCAGCGTATTATATTATTGTAACTTGTTTAAGTACAAGGAATACTGCCGATACATATCGTTTTGACGAAGTGAACGGAACTTGTGAACTAGAGCAAATTATAACACAATATACCTATCGTTGTTTCAGTATAGTTGACCAATGATAATATTTCAATTGCCGCGTGTGTTCAATAACTCTCATGTTTAAAATAATATGAACATTATGAACTGTCGGTTTTAAATATTGAAAAGTTTCAGATATCGTACTGGCTATGCTGGTCGATTTATAACGAATTAATATAGCCTTGGTTTAGTAATGATAATTAATGAACTGCTGTTGGATCGTTAATTGGGTCAGAAATATTTTCTGCGCGCACTGTGTATACACACCACACACACACACACAATAATAATATAATATCAATCGAAAAACCAAGTGGTGCTGGTTTGCCACTCTATTGTATAAAATAATATACTATAATTTGGGTACGTCATATTACATATTATTGTGTGTTCGGCGGCGTTGATAAACGTATATAATATGTAGTTCCAGTGTAATGGCATTGGATATCCGGTAATGGTTCTATTGTGTTATCTGCCTGGTGCGCTGATAACGAAGATATATGTATATGTATTTGTATATATATATATTATAAAATATTATATTGTAACCGCATAGATATATATATAAACAATATATTATATGTCTATGTTTGTAATTTATAAGTTGTCGAGACGATTATGTAATATATGAAACAGAAACGACGAAATTCCCACGGAGCACTAGGCCACATTACATACTATATTGTAGTCGCCACAGTGTACACGTGAAAGGAAGTACCTACCCATATATATATATTTTTTTTTTTATATTTATTCTGTATAGTGTCAAAATTATTAAAAACGTAGCCGTCATTCATCATCATCGCGTCTTTAAAAAGTGTTTCGGATGTGCTTCGGTGACGTTTCCATTCGACCTTGATTTTGGTTTAAATATTTTTTTTTGCTAATATTATTAACCTTGAACAAGTTTTCTTCTCCCGATCACAACATTAATCACAACAAAAATACAAGTTTTTGCGATACTCTTCATATTACATAATGATACAATATTCTTGTCAGGCGGTTCTAGTAATGATAAATTCAAATAAATACAGAAAACACAAACTTAAAAGATGATATTTTAAATTACAACATTATGATGTAGTATTTTAAATAGAAAACTGATATTAGTGAAAAGAAGCAAACCAGGCTAAATCTATTTTTGGACAAGTTGTGGAATCGAGTTTACGACCTTGACTGAACCTGAAAATAAATATTTATGCTATGGAATCTTACGACATTATTCAAAATGCCGACAAATGTAATGCTGGTTACCTACCCCAAGTCACTTTTTTTTATTAATTAATTTTATGAAAATGTTCATAATGGAAAGTGGGTCGGAAGTATATTTCCAAATCCCAATCATTTTGCTAGATGCTAGTGCTAGAATTTCTATAATTTGTAGAATTTTTAAAATAAGCTATATAAATGTACATTAAATGTTGGCCCTTCTTTTAATATTTAAAAAATATGAATTTTAATACATTAATATAATAATACTTATTGGCCAACTTTTGAAATAACATTATTTTATCATAAATACTTAAACCGTTGTTTAAGTCATATTCTTATTTCTTAAATGTAAAGTAAATATGCTTAATAATATTAAAATTGAAAGTATTTTTTGTTCAATTGTGATTAAGACTTTTAGGTATTTAATTTTTGCCAAGACAAAATAACCAACACTAACCTGACACGACGATATTTACCTATAACTGATAATTATTTGATTCGTTATCGCGTTGAATTATCTTCATTAACATTGGCAAACTCTTTTATTTTAATCGTTGTTAACCTAATGGTTTTAATGGTTTTATCTACAACGAATTTTATGGGTCATCATTTTCTCATTGTTTTATTAGCACGTGCTGATAATTAAATCGGTAGATTAAAAGTATCACCGAACATTCAAAAAATTAAAAATGTAAAAGTTTATACAAAAGAAAATTGGATAAAAGGTTAAAGGTCTTTTATTTTATTTTTAACACTTTCTTAACTATTGTATTCAAAGTTACAAACAATTTTTTTTTATAAAACTGGATTTCTAATTTTTAAATCAAATTTTAGTTTTTATAGACTAGGTTAATTTTTAAGGTTTATACTGGAAGTGCTATTGTACTGTAATACTTGAGTATTATTGAGGTATCAATTATTCCTAAAATAATAATGCCTTTTAATAGTATATAATATATGATATGTCGATTCGAAATCAATGAATGAGTAGAGTAGTTTGAAATGTAAAAAAATGATTTATAATATTGTTTATACATTTAGAATAATTTAATTATTATGTTATAATAATGCTGAAACATATTTTTTATAAAATGAAAACTAAATAACTAAACAATTTACTAAATTGTTATAACTTATTTTTTTCTCACCTTAGACATTTTTTACTTTTAATTTCTGTCGACTGCAAAATAATCACTCAATATTTTGAAAAAAATGTTGTCAATAATAATATTAAAAACATTATTGTAAGTACTTTATACAAATCAAATGCGGATATTTTTAAGTGTTCAAATTCTAGGTATATTTAATTATTATTAGATATAACATATTGATAAGACAAATCTTAGACATATTAACAATTTATAAAACATAATACTACTTTGGGGCTATCTTTTTTACGTATTATAAGACAATCCTAGGATCATTGGATTTAACAGTTTATATTCAATTTGAATTTATTCATGTTGACACAATAAAAAATTCAGATAAAACTATACCTATAACAAAAATTAAAACGTTTTTAATTAAATATAGTACAATTTAATAACCTTATTGCTGGTAGTTCTATACAGTTTAATAACTTTAAGTAGTTTTATTTATTATCATACACGCACAAGTTGAAAGTTATAAAGTAAATTGCTATTGATGAATTTCAAAGAGCGTGTAAGTCACAAAATCCGTTATATTAACGCTTTCCCATTAGATTACACACACAATTGTATTAACCCGTTGATATCTTCTCTATTGGCCATTGACCTATATCGTTTTCGTTTTTCCTTAATTAACCATTTTAAAAAACGTACAACAACAATTGATGGCGTTCGCGGGGACATGTCCTTTAACGGTCGATGCTTCACCCAAGGTGAAATTTGGTATAAATGGTGTTTTCCCCTTCCTATTTGTAAGCAAAATTCCTCCACCCAAAGAAAGTAAACGGATTCCAAGGAAAATACCGTAATATCGCCAAAATCTTAAAACTAAATACTATCCAGAAGTATATTTATATACCTACCTAGTTTTATTTTTTAAAGAAATTTTAACAAGAAATATTATATCTCTACTATTGCACAAAAATTACAAAAAACAGATCATCTTTCCTCGTTAATATTAAATTTAAATTAACAATAATGAAGGTGAAAGTCAAATATGGTCATAATGAAGAAAGTGGGGATTAGAAAAATATGCTGCTATTAGGTTAAATGCCAACGCCTAATCGATAGGTAGATAAACGTGCTCTTATTACGATTGAAGCCCTTGATTTGATTAAATAAAAAATCATGGTTTTTAATAGGTATAATATTTACAATACTGAGAACCTCTATGAAAATAAAATTATTTATTAATAACTAATCAATAATTTAAAAAAATGCAATGAGTGTAAAAAAATAATTACGTGCTCTAGTCCCAAGACTACTGTTACAGAATAGATGCCTGCTTCAAATAGGTATTATCCTTTTATACACTCAGTCGTTTTAATCACGGTATTCGATTGATATTTTATTAATTTCCCTTGAACTGACATCACAATCAGAAATTTTAATAGTTAATAAATAAAAATAAATATTCCATAAGAGATTTTTAAATTAAATTGTACCAACAAAGGTACACCTATTTTCCTAGTGTTGGAATTTCCAAACACATCGAATTATGACCTCTATATAACTTTATAGGTACAGTCAAAATTCGTATGATGATAACTTAAAGAAAAAATAGTATTTTGGGACACGATTGATTTTGTTCACTATCAGTTTGATATCCCGATTACCACGGCGTTTGCCCAACCGGTTTTAGTGCACGTGTACCGAGCAGTCGTATAATACTTTGTTAACGATTAATTATTTAGTGTTAGCATATATATTGTATATATTTTTTTAATGTAATTAATTGTTACTAAAATTAAATAATTGACTTACCAAAGGCGGTTAAGTAATTCCTCCGTTGGAACTGTTGGGCTGCCAGTGTTGAATCTTAATTCAAAATCAAAAAGACCAAAAACTATGACGGTACATAAAAAATATGTAGGAATATAGTATGTACGATAATAAACTATATAATATTACTGTTTAATGTTTGGTATATATATATATATAAAAAAAAAAAATCTATTTAGTAATATTTTGAAACCGTTTTACGTTTGCAAAAAACACGACACTGCGATCGACAACCGTCCGAAATAGTTTGTACGGGATATATAATAATATGTTATATACTGTGTAAAAAAAAAAACAACGTTTTTATTAACAACTAAAGGAACAGAACGGCAGAGCGTACGGAGCGCGTGTGACAGACCGAATGCAAGGCGGCCCGGACGGCAGCCACGGCGAGCGTCGCGCCTCGGGGGCTCCGGCCAATATGATGATTGACGTCACAGCCGAGTATACGTCACGAGCGGCAGCACCGTTGCTAGGGGGTTCTGACGTCACGGCGGCCCTCGCGTAGGCGTACACACTCGCACGCCGCGCGCGTCCCGGATGTGTCCCGGGGGCGGTCCTCTCTTCACCGCGGTGGCATAATTTGCCGTGTATCCCATCGTGCGCCCTCCACTCCAAACCACCCCCTCAAAACTACCCTCCCACCAACATACACACACAACCCGCCGCAAAACGCACACCGCGCGATCGGCACAGACTCGTGCGGAATATTTTCGAGCAAGCGGCGGCGGCGGTGAAAACGAAATCCCGTGGCACAACGACTTTGTTATTACATAAAGCCTCCCACGGGGTGGTGGATTTTAAGTCGGAGGCGTTGGGAGGGAGGGGGCGAATGCGAGGGATGAATGATGTCGGTCGCGGTCGGGTCGGTATATACAGCTGCAGAATAAGATAAAATAAAATAAATAAATAAAAACCCATTGCGAGCGAGCTGATGACGTCAAACGTTTTGTACAGGATTCAGGAGGCGAAAACGGCCGACATTGGCGGTCGCCTTGGATGTGGAGGGAGGAAGGGGGGAGGGGAGTAAAGCAACGTGAGCGAGTTATCTGGTATTCTGGTGCATAGTTCAATGCGAATTTTTCATCAAAACACTACACGACATAATATAATATATAATGACATGTGTCAGCAACGAAATACAAATAAAAATTCAATTTACATAGTATTTTATAAATTGAAATCTAAGGAGAGCGTTACGATTTGACACAATTTTATTCATAAATGTATTAAAAATTATGAATTGTTTACATGATAACCTTTTTTTTTATCAAGTGTAACTTTTTATTGACACAACAATATGCTATATTTATTTTATTTGTTCAGTTTAACGTTATTCTATAATTGTATTTTTTCTAGATTATTCTTTTACTTATATAATATATAACTATATAAGTACATAATGTATTAGATATACACAGTGCGTACACAGTTTTGAGACAACCATGCTAAATTTAATACTAGTATCTATAATTATGAAATTTTTATACTATTATAATAATTATGAAATTCTGAAAAGTTATTATGATAACACCTAAAAACGTTTTGAATCGCCTCTGTAAAAGAATTGTACGCGTTAGGCCCGCTTTGTGAAAACATCGGTCTTTTTTTTTTTGCTGTACAATAAAGCTCCAGCACCGCTTCGATTATGTCACTCAATTTTTGGCCAAAAAAATGGTTCCAATACCTATTCATTTATAAACTCGAATATTTATATTTCAAAAGTATAGGCCTTAGTCTAATAATGTTTTTAGCGCACTGGGTCAAATCGAAATGTTTACGCTGGTGGCCGTTATCAGAGCGAGCGCTTGTGCCACGGCTGGTGGTGCAAATCATACCCTCCCACCAGATCCAGTACAATAAGTGCTGGTCCATTTGGTGATGAGAAAATTATTTTCTTGAGTATACCTACTAGTAGACATAAAAAAGTATATGTATTTCTTATCAATTCCAAACAAAATGCCACTTTGTCGACCATAATTCCCGGTTGAAGTATTCAGGTTATCCAGGTATCAAGCCTTCAACAAATAAAAAAATATATATATAGACTAAACGACCTATATTTGCAAATATAAAGTGCAATTTTTATTGATTAGGTAAAACCCATTAAGAAAAAAAAACAATTCTGTAACCAATATTTAATCTAAACTTCGTCTTTACGCCTATTAAAGTATTTAACTATTATGTGTTAGCAATACTAATAATGTATTATACCAGGGACGGAAAACTACTGTAAGACAGGTTACATTAGGAAATATGAAGTTCACAAATCGAACAAAATACAAAACTGAACATAAATTATACCATGAAAAAAAAATAACTCTGTTATCGAAAAATTGATAATCTTGACATCTAACGAGAAAAACTTTTTGATTTTTAGGTATATTTTATGTAATTGTTTGTTAAACTTCTGAGTTCAGGATTATTTTTATTTTTACTTTAAAACTAGTGCTTCAATTTACTGATGCACTTTGAAAATTCAAAGGTATTTTAACTCTTAATCTTCATATGAGTAATTAATTATTAGGTATTTTTAATTTTTAATTTTTAAGTACCTACCTACCTATATATATATTGCGTGTTTAGATACTATTATGAAAACTTAAAAAAAAAACAAAATTATCAAAAATGTTATTATTTTGTAAACGATATAAACAAATAACATTTTAAAAAATTAATCAAAAATGCCGTCTACAAACGTCAAACCAAAATTATATTTTTAAATCGATAAACTAAAACGAAAACAAAAAATTAAAAAAGTTTTCCAACCCTGTGTTTTTCAATAGCATATCACTTAATCATATATAATGGTGCTCATAAAAAACCTTTACTGAATAATTATTATGATAATATAAACACTTCAGATTCATAAACACGTAAGTCTGGTGGAAATTGTATATGTGTAAAAAATCCAATTTACACGTAAGAGACAAATAAACAAATTGAATTTATTAATTTTAGCTTTTAAGCCAATGACCAAATACCTAATACATAATATTTCATCCTTATTCCAAAATGTATTAGGGCCTTATCAGAAAATAAATTTAACTATATTGCATTAAAAAGGGTTAATTGAAATATAGGTAAATACCTAAAAAGAGTAAAAAGAGAGAAATATTTTAGATTCAATTGCTTATGTAATTTTTAAAGTGTCAATGTGTCATAAATCATTATATTTATAGATAAGTTATCAATTATAATAATGTCTTGTTAATAAAAAACTATAATTCCATATTATCGGTTGTAACCCACCTATACCTAATAATTTGGATTTGGTTGATAAATGTAGGTACTACAGTTGTTATAATATATTTTTCAATAAGTCCAATATCCATAACTCAGAATAACAAATAATCAATTTTAAAGAAAGTCGCTCTGCTATTACAAATGTAGGTGTCGAATGTACTTGTACATTGAGTAAGTGACTGTAATATATGTATAATTTAGTATTAATCATGTACCATTGTAAATATCAATAGATGTAGATAGCCAAGGCTAGGAACATCTAATCTTATCTTTAAAAAAAGAGTATAAATCATAGTACATGAAAAATGATTCTGAGTGGAGACTATCTATCAGCCTATATAATATAGTACTAGGTAACTAGGTACACATTTATATATTGCTATTAAAGTTTTACTATTTTACTACTAGTAATGGCGTATGTTAAATTATGTTTTGTCAATAACTTTGAATTTTAAAATGTTATAATATAATATAGTAATAATTAATATAATATGTTAAAAATGATAACGAGTCATATTTTTTAAATAAAACTAAATCGATATTCTTTGTTTAAATTATTTTGTCCAAATTTTAAATTAAAATGTTTATCTTAGGTTTATTTGTTACAGTACGAACTGCTTATGAGTTATGGATTATGATTAACCTTGTATTCAATTTTCAAGCTCTTTAACTCAGTGAAAAATGTTTTAGTGACATTTGTACAAAAATATACCTACCAAACTAAAAAATTGAAAATTAAAAATGTTCTACTGTTCCAAAAATATAAGAATAGACACTAAAATAAAAATAATTGCAAATCTATCTGAAATATTTCTAAAAGGATTTATCCTTAAGACTTTAAAGTAGTATCGTAAAACGTTTTATACTTATACATATATATGTATATATATATATAGTTGGTTATTTGTTAAATAAAATTTAATTTGTGATTAATTCTCTGATATTCCACGTGTTGAATGATGTGGAAGCACGAAACCATCATGCGTTTATAATTTTATATATGAGCTCATTCACTTTTTTTAGAATTCATTAGATTAATAATTATTAATTATGTGTATTTTTATTATCTTTACTGTACTTTAAATTATAATGCAATAACTGAATAAAACAATTCTCTGAAAATAATTTTTCAAAATTAACTTTATTGCCACTATTAATATACCTATAGATAGAAACAAAAGTTTAGTATTTAAACTTGAACAACTTTCATTACAATTTACATTGAAATTATTTGTCTTTACGAATGTTATGTAACAATATTAATTCAAACCATCTTCATAATGTTAAAATGTAATACGCCAGTCAGTGTTTGAATAAATACAAATAATAATTTTACTTTTTATTTTGATAAATAAAAAATGAACTAAGATTTAAAATATTATTTTTTTAAACTCAATCTTGAATATTAAAATAACTAAAATAATTAATATTTAATTTTTTGAATTAAATACAAAGTAGGTTTTAAATTAACAAGATTGGTTTATTATTATAGAAACTATGGTTTAATTTATTTTCAATTGTTCGTAAAATAATTAAATTTTAGTTTAATGATCTATTATAATATAGTTGACAATTTATCATACTCGTATAATAACGGATCACATTCATAGAAAAATAAATGTAATTGTAAATAGGAAGTCACCTATTGTACATTTTTTATTATGCTTAATATGACTGAAGATATAGATAATTTCTTATGAATTCAATCAAATAATTGTTCAATATCTATTCAAAATAGTGGATGTACCTATTACTAACATTTTAATAGTTACGCAGGTGCAGGATATTTTTCTGTAAACGTCGAGCTTAAGTAATAATAACTTCTCATTAAAAGTTTATAAATAATAATAGAAATAATATATATATATATATATCTCAGATGTTGTTTCAAATAACACAAAAACATTTATTTTAATTTTTAAATATGTAAGTACAATTTTATTGCAATCCTTTCAAAATATGTATGCTGATTGCTGACTAAGGTGACATCAACTGACCATCAAATACTAAGCAATCATAATAAGTTAAAGATTAATTTATGAAGGTTTGGTAACTGGTAGGTCCACATTAAATGATCATTATATGTTTGATATAAAAAATGATGTGGTAAATTAATTTTAGGTCGAGGTCAAATCTAAAGATTATAATTTTTCAATGGCATCACTAAAAAATATTTATGATTACATTTGTATGAAAGTGGTTTATCAAAATCGTTTACAATGTGTTTTGTTAAAAATTATTTTCTTTGAATTTATAACGTATATGTGTTAGGTTTCAATTTTGTTCAAATATTTTAAGATAAAATCAATATAACAGAGTACGGAAAGCTAATATTACATTTAAATATTTATATCAGACTTCAAATAGTTATATATTTATAGTTATTAATAGTATTTACAATTTATTATAAATAAAAATGATTTCAAAACCCATTTAGTTATTTTTTAGCTTCTGAGTGGATGAAGTTTTGAATGTATTTATTTTACAGTGAAATCCGTTGTTTTTTCATATTTATTTTTGTAGCTGCCACCACCTTTTGGAGGAGTAAAAATTTGATTTTCAATTTAAATATTTTTCCTGGTAAGAAAGTGAATTTAACTGGTATTTCGAAGAGTCAAAAGCAAAATTTTCAGAACTTTTCTCATCAAGTGGGAATACTAAAAAAAAAACATAAGAGTAGAAATTAGAATATTTACGCATTACCAGTTTTTGACTAATTTGATTTTTTTTTTTGTAATTTACAAACGAATATAACCATAAATTATAGTAATGCTCATAACATTTTTATAATATATATATGACTACATTGTCTACGCAAATATATTTTCAAGAGGTTTTAAATTTTTATTTTTATTTTTATTTTTTAGTTTCAATTTTTAATAAACGTTGATGGACAATTTTTGCCTGGTAAAAAGCTTAAAAATATAATACAAGGTTACTCGTAAATTTTTCTTATCACCATTACAAAATATTAAAAACAATTTTTTTTATAAACATTAATTGAATTTAATATAACTGTATTAGTGTATTACAAATATAAAAATAAGTAATAATAAAGAAAAAGATAAATATAAATATAATATAAAATATCCTAGGCTAACAGACTCCACTCAGAATTATGTTATTTTTCATATATATGAATTTAATTTACAAATGCATCTATTATTGTGACTCACTCGACACTTGCTGTTATATAATATAGTAGAGCGGTATCCACTTGCACATCTTTTAATGTTAGAATGAGCTAGTATTAGCAATATAAATAATATTATTTTAGCAATAAATTATACATGCATAGGATAGGTTAGGTTAGGTAGTATATTGTAATAGAATAAATTTCAGAAAACTTCTAGTTTTCTATAAAAACAATACTTTTATAAATGACAATGTAATCCTTCTCTGTACCATTACAGAAAATACTATACTTTTTTTGAATTTTGAATTAAATTTTTATTTTTTAGCAAACACGTTTTAACCAAACCTATATGAGAATGATATAAAGGTTTGACAAATCATTAATTATGTATTTATCATACTGTTAACACTATGTGATTACCTTAGATAATTTATTGTAAAAACAATAAATTAGTAAAAAAATTAATAAGTTTTACTAAATTTCTAAAAGTTATTTAATTAATTCTAGGTATACTTAGTAGGTAACCTACCTACGCAAATTCACCTAGCAATTGAATGCATCAGACAAACATTGAGTTTAAATCCTTACCAGAAATAAACGTACACTTAATATGAAGTTCCAAAAAATTCCTAAAGTGCTGTTAATTGCAGATAAAATTAATCTACTCATTCCTCTATAGTTCATGACTTGGTGCATGATACATTTTAAGATTCTTCAGATATTTTTCCCTATTACACATTCCTTTATGCACCACGTTACCGCTACATATCATATTCGAAATAATACTAGTATCATTTAAAATATTCAAATTTGTATTGATCAACTCAGACAACTCACCATAGGCGCAATATCATTTTTAAACTTGGAGGGGCTTTACATATTTCAATAAAACAGACCCGTGGGGGACTCTGCACCCCACACTCCCTGTTCACATATACCATTTAAAATACTAATATCAAATTTTATTAAAATACATCTATTAATATTATAATTCTAAACGTCGGTTCGGCATTGCAAGTTAATTCAAAATCTGTTCATTGGATAATTCATTCGATATATCTCGTTCAATATGATAATCTGTAAAACTATTATTAAACTTAAATAATGTTCTGTGGATAAACTGATATGCATAACAATATAACATACAAAAAATGAATCGTTGTTTAAAGTTTAAAGTTTAGAAAATAATTTCTTCAAACAACGATTATAATCGTATAAACAGTATATTGTTTTGTAGATATTGATTAAATAATTAATAAAGAATTTAATACTTAAATTGAAATTAAAATTTCTGGAGGGGCTAAGCCCCTCCAAGTACCCCCCCCCCAAATTGCGCGTATGCTACTCACGTATTTGATAGTATTTATAATTATTATTTTACTTCTTCATTAAAGAATGTCAACAACAAGTCTTGATAACCAATCATAAATAAAATATGAAACGGTATAACCATCGTTGACATCCGAAACTTTTTTGTGTAATTATTAGAAAATTATTTAATTATAGAACCAATCTTTTGTAATTTTGAAGTAAATGGTAATATTTTAATTATTTAATATTTATATATTTCAAAAAAAAAATGTATTTATTTAATTATTACTGGTATGTCTAACACCGTATATCGAATAATATTTAAGTTGTAATCACTTCGTAAAATCTATCTTTTCATGAACTATAAAAACAATTTCAGAAACAATGCCTACTTTATTATTAAAAAGTCACTTGACATCGTATATTATTTTCACAATTCGTTCATTCATTTCGTATAAAATCTAACTTTTACCAAACAAAATTAATCTTGTTATTTATGTATATCATATTTAAAACCTATACACATTTTTTACATAGTAATACATAAATAAATTCAAGTTTTATTTATATAAAAATACGTTTAAACTTCTCTAGAAATATTTATAAATATTTAAGTCATATTAAATATAAAAAGAAATAAGCAAAATAATATATTAAATAATATTATAGATAAATAGCTAGGCACTTCCTTATCACATGATATGAAATTACAATCACTGTAATATATAAATAGGTACCTACATATTTTTAATTTTTCGTTTAATGAAAGATCTAGATACCTTTAAGTTTCTAATCGCTTATACAATTATTATTTTCGATAACAATTTTATTTTATTATTCATCAATAAAGATACTTCTTATGTATAAATAATTAATTTTGGAAATAATTTTTTCTGTACACGATATTTACAAACAATTGTAACATTTAAAAAGAAGACAAAATATGCGGAAATATGCGGAAATATGAAAATTCAAAATTAGAATTTAATTTTAATTTTACATAACAAATGTTAACCTTTACTTAGCATAAATTCTAAAAAATATATAAGTTTATAACCACCCCAAATAACATGTGAATGCAAAATATACCGAACCCTACTTATAAGTTATAACTAATACCTATCTAATAATTTAACAATAATGATATCATAAGATTGTATTCGGTAAATATTTTATTCTAGAGAGCAAATAACCTGACTGTGGAAAAAATGCATGATGTCAAATTGGAGTGACCATTCCATGAAAAAGTAACAGTTTCATGAAATATTGTATTCCATTATGCGTGAAATGTCATTTCCACTACTAGAAATGCACAACTAATTTCACAAAAAGATTGATTTAATGAAGTGGCTACGACATATTTATTATTAAATATATAATATATAATTATTATGATTTAAATAATTACTTTTATTAAACCATATAGATGACCTATTGCCTTTGCTTTAACTTCACAACATTGACACTAAATTAATTAAATACCTATAATCTATATAGCTCCACTAGTAGAAACGTGTGGTAATATACCTGTATAATATTATGTGTTTGTGTAAAACCTTCAAGTCTTTGTGTAAGTGGCCAATGATCATAAAAACACACGTGTTATTACTTGTTTTTTCTTAAGTGTAACTCATATCTAATTAGTAATTTCCTTAGGTATTATTCGTTCGGCAGTACCTATACATGTAATATATACATTCATCGATTAAAATTATTTTAAACAGTGGCATGCAAAACCGCGTTATAATCTAAACTGCATGTCTGCATAGAAGATATGTGTATAATAATCACTTATAGCAATAAAGCTACTATATAATATCATAATATAGACTATGATCAATTCTATATTTTATGAACCGACAGTAACGCATGGAAATAGATTGAGATATAATTGTTAATACGTTCCATCCGACGTTTGTTAGCTTGCTGTATAGGTACATTTCATATATCGTAATCTTAAAACCTAAATGTTATCGTAAAACGTCACCCTATATAATATAATAAAATTATAGTTGTAGTTAAGTGTATTATATACAGCTCTATATATTTATCATACAGAGAACAGATAGTAAAGTGAACCCTGTACACTATATATACAGTCTAAACGATATGATAATAAGAATATTATGTGTGTAAATTCTATACCATTCTTACTATGCCATATGCATATAGAAATATATATTATATTATATAATGTAGTATCTCCCGAATTACACAGCTATGCATTTTCTATACTTTTCTATACATATAATTCGTAAATTTTCCGCCCCCCATTGACCCAAATATTACAATTTACAAAACGTATATAATGGTCCTTGTGTGCAGTATAGGATCGAAATATTTAGTATTCGACTGGATGACGGTTGTGTGACATAAGGATTTAAATATTCACTTAAACATAATAATATAATATGAGTATACGACACACAGAATATTTTATTATTATCGACCATTTATTTTTATACCGATAGACTAGTAAGCTACCAATTAAACAATATGTAATATTATAGTTTAGCTAACGTGGTAGAATTATCATAGGTTGTAAGTTTGAAAATTTGGAGATTTTTAATATAAACTTTGTACATGGTATATTTGAACGTGGATTTTTACAAATCCGTTTCAGACAGAAATTGTTTTGAGAAGGAAAAAATAGTTAAGTCGCTCGTATTTAAATCGTTTTCTTGACTCATTCCTGTGTGGTATATAAATAAAAAAAAGTTAAAAAATACATTTGTTAATAGAAGGTATTTTTTTATTTATTTTTTTTAAGAGTTCTAAAATTGATTCATACATGACATTGTACCCGTCATTAATTAATACTATTTCTTATTGCTACTACCTATATGATCTTACTTTGTGTACATCCATTTTGAATTTAATATAGGTACTTAAAATTTAAAAAAGCTGTAACTACAATTGACACATTTAAACTAAACGTAGGCATTTAACAAATAACACGCATATAAATGGTACCTATCTACAATCTAAATAACATGATAAATAATAAAAACACACTGTAAATTAATAGCTTTAAATAAAAGTTAATTCGAAAATGTTATCATCGTTCTCATTTGGCTGTTATCTACCAGGATAAAACAATCACCTGCACGTTAAAATCGACCATCAAAATCGTGTTCACATAACCAACAATTTTATCCGAATACGCTCAAACGTCCTACTTCTACCTAAGTATAATATGAGAATCGTAACCGGTAAGTACCTTATGAGTTATAGCCGATACAAGCCATTTGCCTGTTGGGGAGGTAAAGTGATTATTATAACTCAGATGTTAATGACCAAAATTTCATTTAAAAGTCAAAACATTCAATTATATGCCATAAACTATAGTAAATATTTCTATTATTTTTAAATTTACAAAAAATATGAGTAATATTAATTCAAAAAAAACTATACATTTTTTTAATGTGTAGGTATATGAAATTACTTTATTACAAAATACCCAGCTATTAAATACAGAAAAAATGATTAATTTTTTGTTTCTGATCTATTAAAATTAAATTTTACATAGGTTTAGTGTTATCAGGATTATATTATATAACAATTATTTTTTTATATTGTAAAATTTAAAAGATTTTCGGCGATCAAATAATATGTTTTTATAAATCAAAAACAACCGCGCCAAGCCTACAGTAACTGTTGTTAAAGTTGATGGGTGCAAACTTAAATTTAACAATTTCGTCAGTTTCGATAGCCACTGCTGGTTTATAAATATCTAATCTCCTAATTTTATGAGTGTGTTACTCAGAAATACAATAATATAAGCAAGGTTTTTTTTTTTGAATATAACAAATAAACGATGATAAATGATAATAATATGGAAATTTTTAATATTATACTTATAATTTATAAAATATATATGCTAAATAATCTAGAAATAATCAATACATGCATTAATATGGTTAAAAATGTCAAATATGCAAAATAAGTTTCATATTAGCAATCTAGACTTTATAAATCGAATTTATATCATACTCAGGTATAATTCTGGTTTCGCGAAAAAAATATGCGATGTAATAAACATCCGAGCTCTATAGTGATTATTCTTTAATAAAACGTTGGGTACAAAACAAATTTTCGGGAGGTATCTAGAATTGTGACAATTACAAATAACAAGACATTGAGAATATACAAGTGAATTAATAGGAACAGGCATATATTCAATAAAAAAATTAAAATTTATATTAAATGAAAACTGAACCATCGATATTAATAAAATAATGAAAGCTGTTATCAATTAGAAATATTGTTTGATAAATATAATGACTAATATTTAACAATGATTTATCAGATAGGGACGACAAATCAAAATTTAAATTTAACAATGATTTAGAAATAAATTTAAAATTATGTTTAAAAAGGATATTTACTATACAGTAATTATTGTGCTGAATAGAATTTTTTGAAGGAAAAATAACTTTTCCTAAATCCGAACGCCTTTAAAGAAAATTATTTTAACGAATGTTGATCACTACCTATTTTATCAATATGTTTGTCTGAACATTTATTATACTTTTAACATGTCTTAGGTATTGTTTTAAAACGCCTTTTTACTCATCAAATGGTAAATATACTTTCAATGATAAATTAAATTTATTGAAGTTTATTTAAATGATTATAATACATTTATGATCAACTGATCCTGTACAAATATAAAAAAAATATTTCTATTAGTAGACCTTTTTTTGTTGTGTATACATTTTTAAATTCTTATAAAATAATATATCATCGAATATCGAACTTTATACTTAAAATTTGAATTGATCAATATTCTTAAAGTTCCACTACAATTTTCAACTTCAGTATTATTAAATACCAATAATTGTAGGTATGTATTAAAAACCTATTATATAGATAATAATAATATTAATTGGTTCTTCATTTTCAGCTACCATCAAGTTCATTACAGAGGCAGGAACTACAAAATAAAATATGAAAATTGTAAATAATATAGTTGTCAATAATGTAATCTTAACCCAATGAAATAAAAATTCTGTAACCCAATGGCCTATGGCGCCGAGGGTATATTTCGTTTAATAAAAAAAAAAAATAATAATAATATTTATTGTTATTATTATTTATTTACAAAAATAAATCCAGTGTAGTTATTATCATTTTTTAGTGATCACTCGCAAGTAATGACGAAATTAACAAATCTAAACTGATAATCTAATGATATTCGATAAATGACATTAGTAATTACTAGATACTTATAATTAGGTGGACAAGTACCTACTAAACTGTTAATAGTGACAATTATGAGTTTTACGAATATATATATACAATATAGAAAATTATAATAATTTATACTCAATTGCTCAACTTAGTGTCACCAATTACTAATAAAAATTAATAATTATTCATTTATTCGGTTAGAAAATGTATGAAGCGTGAATTCTTCTCTATTACCTAAAAGAAATTATAACCTGAACATTTAACATTTTCTTGAAAAAAATATTTACATTTAAAAACAATATTATTCTTAAAAAAAAAATATAAGTACACGTTGTACACACTATATATTAAACATATATTAGGATATTCTTAACTTTAATTTTGGATAACACAAATACTCTATTATAATCTGTAAACCAAGACCGCATAAGACTAGTTACAAAAAGATAACGCGCTATAAAGAAAGAAATACGACTTATAAATCATGATTCATAGTTATAGACTCGTAGTTAAGAACTACAGATTTAAATTTATTTAGGTATCTATTTGAATTTCAGCTCAAAAACCAACATATCATTACAGTATGAGTATTATGAATACATCATTTAAATCTATCTTATGTAGTTATGTATGTATATATACAAACTTAATTTTTGTGTCAAATATATAAAAAGTAGGCTAAAGGCCTAAAGTCTAAACTTATTCAATTAAAATGTTAAAAGAATTTATGATAATTTATAATTGTTCAATGTTGATATTATAATATTAATATAAGTATTAAAGCACATGACCTGCACAATAATTATAGTGGTAGGTAGACTAAATACTATTTTAACTTTTGCCATATATTATTATATGGTATTCAATGTATTTGAGTTGGACTATTTTTTTTTTAATTATTTAAAGTTATTTACATAACTAGATTAACAATTACTGACCGTCATCTAAAAGACTAAAACTAAGAGTCAGTATAAGTGAAGTAACTGGGTAAAGTAAATATTATAGGCACTATTAAAATCTGCATTGCATTGAAAACATTTAAAACATTATATCATAACGTACCTATATGATGTCATTATACATAGATTATCGTTTTTTATCAATTGCCTATTATAAAATACTAGGTGATGTTTAAATGTTTTTTTTAACCTTCTAAAGTTTCATCAAATAGCACTTATAATTATTTTGTATAATCAAACTAATTTGGATTTCAGGAATAAATAGGTACCTAATTTATACTTTTTTTTCTGATTTAAAACTGACTGCAAAGGAGGGTCTGTTTGCACAATACTACTCCTCTGCTACCATCGTTAATTTATGAAAAACATTAAAAACATATAAACACTATACTTACTTAATTTATACTTGAAGGTACCTACTTGTTAATCGAATATTAAAAAGCGGGTAAGTCGTGGATGTCGCTCTGCTGTACAGTAGGTTACTGTAATGGATGGGATTAAATTTGAATGCAATGATAGGTATCATTGTATACGAAAAACGATTCTGAACGGAGATGATTTGTCAGTCTAGGATATATTATATTTAAATATTGTCATATATTCTATTTTGAAACATATTTTATTTTTCAATTAAGACGCTTTTCGCATAAGGCATGGTTAATAAATTAGTGTAGTTATCATAATTATCATAATTCATAATACCTTATATTATCATAGATATACGAATACGTGGTTTGAGGATAAATCGTTATCATTACGCGATTTCATAAAAATTTAAAACTCAAACGCTCAAAACATTTTTCCTATAATGACGCTTCAAATTTTCTCTATAGCTATTTGAAGCAAAACTTATGGAAAACTTGGTGTTAAATTGTATAACCTTAGATATAAATATAAACAATATTATGAATTTTGAACTACAAAATAATTTGAAAATATTCATGGTTTTGACGAATTTTTGTCAATATTTGAAATTCAAATGCTAATAAAAATTTAATTTGAATTTCCGGTGGACATTTTTTTTGTGATAAAGATTGACAAATTTGTAAGGAATCTTGTATTAAATTTTCAAATCTTAGATTTAAAAAGACAATTTTTTATGAATTTCTAGCTTATAATAATTTGCGAATTTTCGTGATTTTTACGTATGTTGTCAAAATTTAAATTTAAATGCTTGTAAAAAAAAATGTGACTATACATTTTTTGTATTTTTCAACTGCTATTGTAAAAATATTTTAGGAGCCTTGTATTAAATTTTCAAATCTTAGGTATAAAAGGAAAATTTTTTATGAATAATCACTATAAGAATAACTTATGAGGAACTTTATATTAAATTTTCAAGTATTTTGATAGGGCCATAAAAATTTTATCGACACTACAAAAAAAAAATTTTCAGAAAAATTGAAAATTTCAGTTGTTTATAAATACCTCAAAAAAAGTCAAAATATTTTGAAAATTAAATCATGTAAAGAAAATGCCAATCTAAATAACTGGTAAAATTTTTCAAATATCTATGACTTATACTTTTTGAATAATAACAAATGTTTAAAATCGTTTGAGGCGATAAATTATTATCGTTACGCTATTTCGTAAAAATTTAAAATTCAAACGCACTTAAAACTTTTCCTATAATGATGCTTCGAGTTTTCTCTATAGCTAATTGAAGGAAAACTTATGAAAAACTTAGTTTTGTATTTTTAATCCTTAGTTATAAACGCAAAAAATTTTATGATTTTTCGACTTAAAACTAATTTGCAAATATTCATGGTTTTGACGAATTTTCGCCAATATTTGAACTTCAAATGCTAATAAAAAAAAAATTGTGCCTATGTATTCTTATAATTTTTTAATCACTATAAGAATAACTTATGAGGAACTTTGTATTAAATTTTCAAGTATTTTGATATGGCCAAAAAAATTTTATCGACACTTCAAAAAAAAATTTTCAGACAAATTGAAAATTTCAGTGGTATATAGATATTACTAACATTAACATTTGGTGAAAATTTCAAATATTTACAGTGATTAGTTTTTGAGTTACAACCATATAAAAATATCGATTTGGTCGAAAACTGGTTTTGCGAAAAAATTCCCGTTTTTCTGTCATTTTTTTTTTGTTTTTCCCGATTTTTTTGAAAACTGTTGGAAAATGTTTACTTTTCACCTCTATAATGCATCAAGGATATTAACTTTTACATCGGAAACCACCCCCAAAGTTTGAAATTGAAGCATTATTTCGACTAGTTATGCTGTACACAGACACAAAAACAAACATAAAAAAAAAAAAACACATCATTGTAAAATCAATAGGTACATTCATCACTTCGTTCAGAATCTAAAATGCATATTGTCAATTTGTCTACACTTAATTATTTCCAAAATGTATTATAGGTATATGTGCTACTACCACACAGCATTACATCAATACAAAATAAATAGTTAATCATTTTTAGTTGTTATTTATACTTGTATTTCATGAAAATTTTATTTTACAACAATACAATATATTTAAATATTTTCAATAATTTAATCGAATATTTATAAATTATTATTATACCTAAACAATACAACACATCGTATTAATTTGCTTCTACGACAGGTTTTTCACAAATCGTTAAAATTAATTTATTATTATGACGTAGCAAAAATTTTTTATAACAATTTACCTACCTAATGCAAAAACAGTTGATTAGGTAATTTTTTGTTTTTATTTGTTACACATTCGTATTATACCATTTTCGATAAATTATGCTTACGTACGTGGTATGTCTTACGATTTTTGTTATAAAATATATATATTGACATTATAATACATATACAGTTGGATATAAAAATGGTGTTCCTTCTTTTATAGAATGTGAAACATGCCAAAACGTAGTTCAACGCCACTATCGGGTGTTTTTATCGTTGAACTATGAACAACGATAGTGTCTCCAGGATAGAGGCAATGCCATATTGTTTAATTTTGAGTTCTGGCAGTGTTTTCAATTCCAATACGTTCTTATCAGAACAAGTGCAAATTAAAACCACGATAAGCCACTGCGCCGGTTTATCTTTGGAGAGGTCGTGTCAGTAGTTATCAGTCATCACCTGGACTTGACGTGGAGTGTATCATATTATTATATTATTATTAAAGCAATTATCCAACTCGCAATTTTTTGCTCCCTCCTCAAAACCGTCAATATTATTGCGGAGTAAATATACCTACTCTAGATAGGTTAATAATGCTATAATTATATGCACTACCGCCACTACCGGTTGTACAATATCATACTACTGAAGTATCTGTTATAATATGATATTATGATGTACTTGTCTATAATGCATTACAATGTATATGACACTGTGGTAATAAAAAAATCAATTAATAAAAAATCAATTTTATTGCAAAAGTTTTTTCTTAATGTCACTATAAGAACAAATAAAAGTATAAAAAGTATAAAATGTTATAATAGATTTATTGACGATTATATTTTATTTTATATTTTGAGTTATGTGACTATATCGTCACCGAGGTAAATTGTTATCACGTGATTTTACGGCACGTGTGAATAATAATTATACGATTACTATTATTTTTATTAATTTTAATGTAACATACCAATTTACTATATTTAGTTAGTAATATTACTAATATTTCTTTAAAATGGACAATAATATTATTATGAACAATATTAACAACAATTAGTTGTCTATAGGTATAATAATAACACATATTTTTTTAATAAATATACAAACAATGGTCATGTCCCTAAATATTATAGATATATAACTGCAATGTTACTCAGCTATATCAATATAACATGTAACAAATTTGAATTGAGGCAAAAAGTTAAAACTTAAAAGTAATGTAATTTTACGTTAAACGTATATAATAAATACTGCATGCAATAGTATAATACAAATTTTACTATTTCATCATAATATTATAATACCACATTATTATCTTAATTGTTAAGCAAAATGAATAAGATGAAAATTCAGTTAATATAATTAGAAATAATTAACAGTTTATAAAAATAATGTTACGAATAATGCAATGTGGATACTTCAGTAATATGTACAATATAATAAACAATTCACGTATTTATAATGGTTCAGTTAGTTAAGCAAACTATTGGTATATTATTAAATATACATTTGGACATTTGGTTGTATAATATTAAATAAAATAAAACTACAATCAAAAATTAAACAATTTTAAACTAATAATCAATGAAAAATATTAAATCAGCATTATGCCTGTTTATATATAATATTTACTTAATATGTAAAGTACGAGTAACCTTCATATTTTAAAATTAAATTATAAATACATACTATATATAATGATTGTTAACCGATTATACAATATATTTTCAAATTAATTTGATTACTATTTCTTTATTAATTATTTACAATTTCTATTTGAATGTCACAATGTAACATCTAAGTATTCGTGTGTATTTATTTTTTAGTTTGAAGCATTATACTTATCTGTTTTTAATGATCAATTAAAAATGATTATTTACGACTTGAGCAAGGAATATTAATTCATTAAACAAAAAGCAGTATACATTTTATAGTGTTATAGTGACGACATACCAAATGGCACTGTGTGTATAGATATGTATGTAAATATAATGGTAATGTTATGTTTATTATACATAATTAAACATTTAGCGTCGTCGGAATATTAGAAATGTGTTTCTTTAAGCATTAATCGGGTTTTGACTTCACTCTGTCATATATTATGCATGTATGTGTAGTCCATGATAATTATAAGTTGAAATAACTGAACAATTTAATTATTAATCATCTATTGGTATGGTTACAAAAAAACAATGTTCATAACTTTAGTTTTTACCTATACGTATAAAAATCATATTATATTAAAGTGTTATTAAATGTCTTGTAAAAAATATAAATAAGGTAATGTATGTATAAGTTGTATCGTTGTATATGGTTTGGACGAGGTTCATAAAATCTGTTTGAACTAAATATACCGCTTGGGAGAGTAATTTTATAGTATAACAATTAACAAACAATAACTAATAAACTAATCAAAACATCATTAACGTTTTGTATTTCCACGTATTTAGGTACAGCTGCGAACTGCTGTACAATAATATTTAATAATAATGGTTGTTTCTTATTGGTATAGTGTTTTATTAAAGTATATGTAATATTGGAAAGCGTTGTATCGTTATCGACTACTTTAACTACTCAATATATACTATATAGTATTATATATTTATATATAGTAAATCGAATACAATTTTTAAAAATTATTTCAATAAGGAAAATAAAATAAAGAAAGACAATTTTGTTGCTGAGATGGAACACAATTCTAGACATTTTAAAACAATGCCTACATCATTTACATAAAATGTATTAATATTTGGGACTTAAATGTCATTTATCGTAAGGACATAACATGTACATTTGATACAGAAATACATATATATATATATATATATATATATATATATATATATATATATATTATATTTAATCTTCGTTTAGTAATTTACATACAATCTATAATATGCCTGTGTACAATGAATATATATTTTGATCTAGTACTGAATGTCTAAATTTGACGCAAAATGCTTGAAAAAAAGGACCCATGCAGTTGGGTCACCTGAACATGATTAACAATTATTTATTAAGTTGTGATTACGTGGTTTTTTTTGTTAAATGCTGAGTAAGTCTCTAAGCCATGTACGGTTAAGGCGCCGGTCTTAGATTGCGACATTGTTTTATTGAACCACTATTTGGAGATTATTTACTTTACAGGTAATTCCGTTGCGTCCCATTCGAATATGCTTAAGGATGTTTATTTTTTTAGCATACCTATTGTGAGGATTAGTTTTTCTATAGTCGTGGCGAACAGTGAGTTCAAAGGATTTTAAATCATTAATGAATGTAGCAAGATGATTTGTTATTTTGACTTCACTAGAATTGCAGGAAATATCCCTTGATGGGATTGGTTGTTTGATTAAAAGTTTTTTGAGAAGAAAATCTGTTGAGTTGGAGTTAATTTCTTATTAGTGTAAGAAATTTCTGTTTTAGTAATTTGTTTTTAGACCAACGAATACAAGTATAAGGTATTATAAGTGTCTTTGGAGTTAATTTAGATATTTGTGAATTTTAAATTAGATATTTTTGTAAAATTATTTTGTAGTTGAGTCAAAGTGTTTGTTACAGGTTACGAAATTTAAAAATCCAAAACTGTATTGGTTATTCCCTTATAAGTTTATTACCTAGGTATATAATATACTTGGAGAGGAAATAGAGACAATATTAACAACCCGATATAGGTATTAATTTAGGTTAGGTACATATAAGAATAAAATTATGAAAAATCCTGATTCTTAATAGGGATATTTCATGTAATATACAACATACATTTTGAATATATTATGTAAATATATTTATTTATTATAATGTATTATGTCTATGTGCCAATAACTGCTTCAAAATTATCGTTAATTAATTTTTATTTTAACATTAACCTGTATTATTTTATAACCAATGTTTATGAAATAAATAACCTTTATTTTGTAAAAATTTAAGTATCTTTAAAACGTACATATAGATATATATATTATACCGATGTATACAATTGGTTTATAATTATTCCATAAGATAACATTTATTCATTTTTTCGTGGCTGTTTTTAATATTTCTACTATAACATGTCTTGCAGTTCTGTCTTAGGCTAATACAGGCATCTAAAAATGTCTGTACACTTACTGTATTTATATGTAGTTATTTGAATTGCATATCAACAAAAAAATAAAACAATTTCTTGTATTTACAATAACTAGTTTGTGACCTTGTTATCACACCACGTGACCACAATCATAAAATGTTCATCAAACAAAAATTGATTTTTACAAGTACCTACGCTCATCTATCTGTGTGACTGTAATACTATATATACATATATATATAAATATATGTCTTATTCTGCACACAATACGCACAAGATTAACGTGCCCACGGTTAGTGTTGTCTGTTGTGATCATATTCATCAGGCTTTTCTTACTCCACTGCAGTATAACTATTGATTATAATCTTATTCCAATCCAATCAACTCAAGTATATGTGTATTCTCAATTGTATGAGAATTCAAACAAATATAATACGTTCTCTACACGTCATAAATGCGAATCGTCGCACTATCGATGATGAAAGGTTTAACAAGTCAAAACCACGCGTTTATTGCAAGTAAAATTTTATGATGGATCAATATAAACGTGAGTACTAAGTACCGTTAAAGATTTGTACAGACTAAAAAAATTAATTATAATGTAATTATATCTTTGGTTAGCAATAGTAGGTATACAAATACTACTTAAACATATTGTACGAAGGTAATACACTGCAGTAGGCACATATTTTTATTTTAAGATATCTTATTCATATTACCTATTCGTAAACAATAAAAGACTTAAGTACAGAAACTGTAAATTGTTTAGTGTATTGATATACTTACACGAAATCAGCGTATCATAAATATCATCCTAGACCAAAACTCACACAAAACAAAACCGTATTATTAAAGTTACTAGTAAAGTGTTAATTTATTATAAAATTATTAGACTTGAAAGTTAAAAGCAATTTATCTGGACCTCAAAATACAATGATATTAGAAGATGATGATTCTGAGACACCAATATTAGTAGATACATCAGAAAATTAAAGCATTAATTCTGATGAAAAAAATTAATTTTCTAATTCTTTAAGACCAAAAAGTGAAGATACTGAAAGCAAACGAGAAAGATTTATTATATATTATATTCATTTATATTATGTATCAAAAATATATAAATGTTCATTTATCCTTCTAGTATTTTTGGTCTAATCAAATGGATGATCTATTTTTGGCTCTTCAAATTTAATCTCTGGAAAACGTGTTAAATCTTCATCCTTACTGAACCCATATGACGCTCTTAGTTTGGATTCCAATTTATTGATTTCATCACATAAATTAATACATTCATCTGACTGAGTCATCATTATTTGTACATATTCTTCTCTTTTATGAAAAATAATATTCTTAATTTCGTTTTCAGATTTATTTTTTTCAATTTCTTTACGACTATTCATATTGCTTAATGTTCTAAAGTTTTTTGTAATAATACTCGCATTTTTTATTAATCTTCTCATCATCTTGATTAATGGTTAGAAAAATTATTAAGATGATGAACAATTATGATAAGTTTAAACGTTTGGAAAGAATTACAAAACTGAATATTATTTTATTGACATTGACAATTGCTATAAAAAAAAATAGTTTATTAATTTCTTTATAGCCAAGCACAAAATAAAAGCATATTTAAAAAAAATTAATTTAATGTATGAAATGACTTTTTGTCATTAACAATCTTCTAAAATTTGTAGTCTGTTTTAGATAAAATATCCCTCATTCCAAAGGTCCCTTTTAAATTATTCAAGTAAGCTCACCAAAAAAACTCATTAAAAAAATAATATATAATTTATAATAATTTATATTTATAGTTTTATATCATATTTCATATATTTTACTAAGATACATAGCTGGAAAAGGTAATTAACGAATATTTTTATAAACAACTATAGTGGGTTAATTTGAACCATATTGAGGCGAGTGTTGAGTGGAATATATAATACATACTTATGTAAAACATTATATTCTTCACAGTAGGAGTTTTCAATAAACATTTATACTTATCTAAATGTAAGGTGTCCATAAAATCTATGATTTAAGGAAAGAAATTAGGCAAATTAAAAAAAAAAAAAAGGGGGAAAGAAATTAACAACATAACAATACAATTAATTAATTAACTCATAAGTTACTACATAACACGGAAAAAATAAGCTCATCAAGTTGAAAGTTTCATCTAAGCAAATAGTAACTTAGTTAAAAGTAATTTTAAACTCGTAAATGCTCAGCCTTGTATATTTTTATTGACAACATTAGCATCGATCTTAAAAATTTAAAGATTCAGTGAGACAAATTAACATTAATTAATATTGCATTGTGTTAATCAGAAACATACAAGATGGTCTTATGCCTTACAAAAACATAAAATGTTTGAAATGGTTCATAAACATTACCTTAATTCATGGGTTTAGACACGAGGGAATATGGTTAATGGTCCTATCCCCATGGCCATTTTTTAGATTCTGAGCGGAGCAATGAATTGAATGTATTGATTTTACAATGATGTGAGTTTTTCCGTCATCATCATATTAAGAAAGTAAAAATGCTTTGATTTTCTACCTTCGCATATTTTATAAATTTATGAAAGTGAATCTATTTGGGCTTTTGGGAAAGTCAAAATGGAAAAAAACTCAGTATTTTCAAAGATCAGGAAAAACAAAACAAAAATAAGGAAAAACAGGGAAACCATCAAAACCACCATTTCTAATAATATACATTTATTTAATAAGTAAAAAAGGATTTGGGGGGGAGGATGGTATATCACCCCCGTAAATACGCCGATGTTCTAGTATTATGGTTTATAATTTTTGTTCATTGGTTTTTACCGATTTAGCAATTTTGATGGCCTGCGTTAAATTTCTAAATGTCTACTGTGGCGCTTCAAAAATATTAATTGATAACCCCTGCTGTAGAGTGATACAACTGATACACCCTATTGCTCTTGTACTGTTAGTACTATGCACAGTATATTACCAATATTTTATCTTAGCTTAATACATCTCAGTGATGTATTTAACTAAGCTTTCCATTATGCCGATTGATTTTAATTAAAAAATTGTATTAGGATTAACAATAATAAGTTACATGGTACACAAATGATTTTAGAAATAGATATATTTTTCTAGTCTTAGAACTAATAGGTTAAAACCAAGCTTTTGAACTAATTTAAACTGTGTGTGCATGAGCATGGTACATGTTGCCAAATAATTTATTGTACCTTTATGATATTTGCTTATTTTCCAGAAAATTAGTTATCGTGATGCCACGAAATCAATACAACATACTTAAAACTTTCAACAATAATAACATTAAACATTTACTCATAGAAAGGGTGTTATTTTAATTTTAAGATTTCAAATTCTTCAATAGAGTATTACAGTGCCATCAAAACTTAATGAAATAGAACTCAACATACAACTTTTCTTATCTTACAACAACAAATCTTACAGAAGTCAAATTAGACGTGTCCTACTCTTAATCAATTATTATCCATATCTTATTGTATCCTACTACTAAATATATTTTGTCTTAAAACTTAAAATTATAAAATAATAAATATAAATTTAAATTTATTGTTTAACGAATATTGCTGTAGCTGTGTCCTGTGTGTATTGAAATGAATCCATCCTACCTTTGTAGCTATTTACATAACTCCTAGTGTTATCTAACTTTTTCAATCGTATATTTGTCTATTCATTGGAGTTTGGGAAAACATTTAGTTTATTATATTATTTATATTATTATAATAATAAAATTAACTTCTTTCGTGCTCCACCGTAGACTAGATTATTCCGTATTTGTACAAACAATTTTAAATATCTTAAGATCATAAATCTTATATTAATTATTCTAAGATTAAATTTTATTTCATGATTGATAACGATGACATTTTGTATTTTATACTACCACATCTGGCCAAATTATAATTCAGTATAATAATTCGTTAGTTCTGTGCTTATATTTTTGCACACATAACTATAGTAGCTACCGTCTACCGTATAAATCTATATCTATAGGTACTCTTATTTTTAATAAGTAAAGTTTGTGAGGTTATAAAGGAAAATCTTTTGGATCTACTGGACCGATTTTGAAAATTTTTTACCAATAGAGAGCCTCATTATTATTTATTTGGGAGTGTCATAATAGACTATATATATTATATTTTTTTTTTAATTCAACCTATACAGGGGTTAAAAGAGTTGAAAGGGACATCAGTAACGCAGTGACGCAACTAGTGGGGGGGGGGACAGTAAAAGAGCCTCGATTTTTGACTTCAGTACCTCGTTTATTACGGCAATGTTCAAATTATCTTAGATAGAAATTCATAAAAGTTTTTTTTTTTAAATCTAAGATTTGAACATTTTTAATAATCTATAATATATCCTAGACAGATAACCCGTCTCCGCTGAGAATCATTTTTCGTATACATTGGTATAATATCATTGGATTCAAATTTAATTCCATCCATTACAGTAACCCACTTGTAACCTAACACTGTACAGCAGAGCGCCATCCACGACTAGCCCACTTTTTTTTAGATGAAAACACTAATTTTTTTCTATATATTCAGATAGATTTTTTTTTTTTTAATTTTTTTGTATCAAAAGTTTTTTTCTATTTACAAAACTGACCAAGTTAAAGTAAGTCAAAATTCGGATTTATGCATAATACGTGTTTAATGGAATCTTCATTTATAACTACTGGAAATAATAACATAAGTGCCAAATAAATGTTTAATTTGCTTTATCTGTTTACAAATAATAATTTATTAATATTGTTGGTCACTACAATGAGTATCTCGAGTATGTGATGATTTTTGTTTATACACCTGTTCTGCTAAACAGCTGGCTTCTATAGTTTTATTCTACTGTCTACCTTTGGTGTCTATATTATTACTCTGTGGACAATGGTATTGACTGACTCAAGCTGCCGTCCTAATATTATGTTGCTTGTGTAAATTATTATCAGTGATAATTTCGATTGTTATATATTGATTGTGATAATACTGATAATACTTATTTTTCGGTGAAGCCCAAAAGTGCAAAAGATCATTTTTTTTTCGATAAACCAAAAGCGCAAAACGAATTTGTGCTTTTGTACCTTGGTAAATAGTAGTGATATAAAAGTGCAAAAATAAATTGTATTACCTGATACAATAATGTAACCATTACACTATAGGTTTCATTTTAAAATTATTATAGTAGTATTATTTCAGTTTAATTTAGTATTTAGTATTATCGAATTTTATCGTGACAAATTACGATAAAAAATATTTCAAGATTGGATTACTTAAAAACTGTGGGCTTCAAATTTCAAATTTAATATTAAAGTACCTACTTTTTTAATTTTTTTTTTTATTGATCTTAAACAAAACATCTATTAGTTGTTGCTATTAAATAAAATAAAATTTATATAATTATTTATATATTTTTATATTTAAATACACATTTTATAATCACGAATAGCATATTATATAGTATATTTATCACTGTATAATTATATGTTTTTAACTATAGGTATGATTTTAATAAAATATACTTTATTTTATAAAATTAATTTGCGCTTATGGGTTGTTAAAAAGGTAATTTTTTTTTTGCGCTTATGGGATATTTATTTTTGCGCTTTTGGATTGCGTTTGGGTCATATTTTGCGCTTATGATGGGCTACAGCCTTATTTTTGTGTTATTACAATAATACTAATCGGCAATAACAATATCACAAAAAAATAATATGATACCAGATGCATGATGCATGAAAAGATTAAATGTATCAATACCTACCTATTATCCTAATATAATATAAGGATACCCTAAAAGACAAAATATCTGACAAGGATCTATTAAAAACATAGCACCAGAATCCAAGAGATCAAAATTAAAACAATTTTGTGCTACAAGATGGGTAGAACGTCACGATGCAGAGTTGATATTTTATAGGCTTCAACCTGCCATCATTATTAATGCTCTAGATTAGATATATAAATGGAGAGATATAGATTCATCTATAACAGCAAACCAGTTAAACACCTCAATACATCAGTTCAAATTTCAAATTTCTCTAAGTATTTTAGTAAAAATAGTGCTCCATTAATAAGTGCAATAAGTGCACCATTAAGCAAATTCCTCCAGTCTGAAAACTTGAATCTAGAAACAGCTTTAAATTTTGCTTGTCAAACACAGTCTGCAGTTCAAAATATTAGAGAAAATGTTAATAATGTATTTCATTCCATGTTTTAGGAAACTAAAGATACTTCTAATGAATTAAATATTAATATATGTGTTCCTAGAGTTACAGGCAAGCAGTCATTGCGATTCAATGTAGCCACTGACTGTCCAGAACATTATTATCACGTTTCAATTTTCATTCCATTCATTGATAATTTCTTAGACCAAATGAAAAATCAATTTTTGAAATATCAAACAACAATATTAAGAGTTTCATTTGTCTACTACCAAAACAAGGAGTAAAAGTTGATAGTAATGAAATTCAACTTGAATTTATATAAATTTTAAATTTGTATGTGGACATATTAAATGAATGATCTGATTTTGTTTTAAGTCACCAAATGAGTTTTGAAGAGTTAGAGTTGTCGGTACCAAAGTTGTGATTACCGAGAATCAGTCAAACATAATAATAGATCGTTAATAATTAAATACTTTCAATGTGATTTTTAAGTTTATCCAGTAATTTCAAAACTATAACAAATTTTAATCACATTGCCAGTAACAACTGCTACAGAAGAAAGGTCATTTTCTACACTTAGAAGACTAAAAACTTATTTACGTAACACTACAGGACAGTAGAGACTTACCTATGGAATGGCTTCATTAAATATACAATATACTGATATTCAAGTTGAGCCATATCTGGTGTTGGATGAAATGGCAAAGCACTCTACAAGACGAATTAATCTTAAACTGTAAACCGTTATAATATATTATTAGACTCTCATTTATGAATAAAGGATAATTAAATATTTATTATGAGCGTAAATTATTATTATCGAACAACTCTCAACACCTCTCCCTACCCGAAAATGAATCCTGGTTGCGCCACTGCCAGTAAGCGCCATCGTCTAATCGTTCTATATTACAAGATTGAGTAGGTATAGACAGTATAGTTTATTTCTTTTTCTTTTTTAAGACCATGTATGTTTGACCGCAGGATTATAGTTTTATCGGTTTGATAAAAACTAATAAGATAAGACCATCTAGTAAATATTTTACAATAATATATTATATTATAATATTGACATAGGCTATATGTATCTAATAAATGGAATATAATATAATTTTAACTTTTCATTATTAATTTTATCGTCAATGTACATTGTACATAAGGTTTATCTTTTAGACTTTGCAGTTAGACAACCAGACCAATGAATTTAAGAAATATTATTTTTAATTTAGATTCTTATTTTAATACGTTATACCCACTAACCAATAATAAAACCATATACGTTACAAAAAAAAAAAAAAATAATGCCTAAACAAACAATTTTTCTTTTCATGAAATTTAATCTAGAAAAGAATTATCTGATTAAATTAAACAAATATTTATTTATATATAATCTCTAAAAAAAAAAAAACGAATGTTACTTACAAACAGCAGGCAGTTTTAATCCATACCTATATGGTTTGTTTGGGAGACCATTGAACATTTTATGTTTGTAATCTATTTTAATTAAATTATCGATGGTAAACCTGTGTACTTAAATCGGAAGTGTTCAAAGGTTATGAAGGTTAAACAAAAACGTTCTTATAGACAATTATAAGCAATTCATGTTTCTTTAAAAACCAAAAAAACAGTTACCACAATCGTTTTACGGCCTGGAAAACACTATATACATGGGGACGCCCATTGTTCTGCAAGGTGTATCATTATTGTATATTTGTTATTGGTGCGTTTATATTTTTCTTTCGATTACCAATTCAAATGAGACCTCATAATGTATGTGTTGTGCTAGGGGAACCGGATAGTATTGAATTCACCTGGCTACTCGTCAGACGTGGCGCGATATTACATACTATATGCGCATATACGGGTCAAGTACCTTTTAAAATTTAATTTAAAATAGCGCCATGAACGTGTAAATACGTTAAAGGACTAAACAAGGAAGAAAAATGTGCGTCCAAAGACGAATTATGTGTATAATATTATTATGACTTTGAGGAAAGTTCCCTTTTGCATTAAGGAAAGTTCCCAAAAACAATTATTACCTACATTTATTTAGGCAATAGGCATATAAGATGTATAGTATAGGTATTTTAACTCTATTTTGTCAGTGGAACACATAATATTCATTAAAGGTATATGAATAAACAAAACAACTGTAGTATCCTTTGATTTATGAGGGTAAGGAATATTAAATTCATTGTTTTCATTACCTACGACTTCATGTGATGGAAATAAATAATGGCAAAATGTGTATAAGCTATTAAATAAAACTATTAATTTTAAACCAACATATAATACAATATAATTACGCCGTTAAAACTTGATTTACATTTTTCTAATTTAACAAAAAATAATTATAAACTAATAATATGTGTGCGTGCTTAGTGTAAAACGTTTATGTATATAACTACACGTTCTGTTGTGGATGGTACGAATCTGGGGCGAAGAGGTTCAGAAGTATAAAGTATTAGATATTTATACTATACATTTTTATACTATTTTCAATATTTGTATATGTCTTTCAACTTATCTAATCTTTGTTATTTATATTAGCCGTACCCGTGCGTTATTTTTTAATAACTAATTTTGAAGATGATATAATATATGTATCTAAACATACCGATTATACTGTACTTCTTAGTTCTTGCATATATTTTATATTATTCAAACGCATTTTTTTTAAATATTTTCATAAAAAAAAATTTTAAAAATAGAACTGTTTTTAAAAAGAAAATTCTATTTGAAATAAAAAATCTATGAAATTAACAGTAAATATAAACGTTAGTTTTATGGTGGAGAACTGAAATATGAAGAAGTTATTTATTATGACGTTAATATTATTAGTTAATATAAAAAGCAGAAATATCATTTATTTATTGATCTTCATCCATGATTTCCTGGCAATGTTAAGATAGAAAGATCTGTTATTAGGAGATTAGAATGTTTTTGAAATTGCTCTTTCTTAGAATATGCGCAATTTTTTTCAATAGTTTTCATACCAAAATCATCATCATGAAGTGTTCTAGGTTGCAGATAAGTTATAGTGCGTTAAATTTTCGTCGAAATTCCATATTTATTGGAAAGATTTAAGTCTGTTTAAGTTTAATTTTTTTAATAACCCCAGAGCTGCGGTCTGTGCATCCAGATAAAGATACCTATAAATTTTTTTATGAATTAAAAACACTTTAGTTGTAGACTGTAGATACTTTATTTTCTAAGCATTCAAATATTAAAGATCAATTTTTGGTTCAGTTTCTTCAGATCGGTCGTTTGTCCAAGTTAATTTTCGAGTAGGTACTTGACTATATATCAGAAGTAGGAATTATTACGATTTATAGGTACTCACCTTGTTATTTCACCTTGTTCAAGTGTGAATAATTTGTATTTACCAGACATAAATATATTTTAGTTTATTTTAACTCATAATTTATCATTATACACTCAGACGAATAAGATAAGATACATTTGTAAGTTTAATGGACCAGTTAAAGGATCTCCACTAATAGAGATAATAACTTTTACATCGTTTTAGCCAACTAAGCAATGATTTGTTGAAGAATGTCAGGAGCATAAATGTTAAAATGCTAGGGAGATAACGATGTTTCCTTGACAATACTAATAAATATATTACAAACAAAATAAAATATTGCATTATCAATTGATGTTTATTCCACTTATCTATTCAAAGCTATTTCTTACCTAAAAAAAATTAAGCTACTGTTATTAAGGACTAAGGTCGTATGTTGAGATGGGACCTTCTCTCAAGCTTTAAATCTATAAACACTCTTATCTGTACGAATTTAAAAAAGTTATAAAATCTATAACTATACTATTATGTTGTATGTTCTAAATATTCCTTTTATTTGTACAATTTTAATAATATAAATTTAAATTTAACTATCCTATACCTAAAATTCGTACATTTAGATTTTTTCCGATCGATAAGTTAAGAAAATAAAAATAATAATTGTATGATTTGTATAATACGTGACAGCAATAGCCACCAATAACTAAATTGACATCCTATTGTCACCTATATTCACTTTCTTTTCTGCATAATATAGAATCTCCGCTCAAGAAAGTATTTTCAGTAAAGAATATATAATGCAGTAGTCAAATGATTAATCATTGTATTATACTATTGTCTATTATAGTATGCATTTTTATTGGCTCTAAAGTTTCTTTTTTTAATATTTCATCTCTGCGGATAAGTCGATCAAATAGATAGCCTGCAGAAGTAGGCATTTCAAATACCTAAATGGGTTTTATCTTTGTTAATATATTGCAGAAGAATATTTTTAAATTGAAATACTATAACTTAATACAATATCATAAAATAATATTATAATATTATAATTATACGCATTACACATGAACAACATATCTATTAAAAACATGAATAATAATATATAGTACCTAATACCTATACATCCAACTTGATTATAGTCTGTGTAAAATTTAATTAAAAATATTTGTAATCATTCTTTAATTGCATGTTTTGATTGAATTCGATTTGCTCATTAAAGTCAATATTGAACTTTTTTTATTGAGATTTTATCATACATAGGTAATATTATAATATCTCAAAAATTTATAATGAACATATAATATTGAATTAATATAAATTATTTGGCAGTCCTGAGCAATTAGTTAATTTGTATTGAACATAAAAGTACGTGTAACAATTAACAACTTTGTATGTTTTCGTTAGCGATGTTGTGTAAGAATAACGAACGGAACAAACTATATTTATATATTACAAGTTACAACAAAACTAAAAGTAAAGCCAATCTTTGTGTAAATGAAATACTCGAGTGTTGAGATGAGATACAAATTAATTGTAGTTAGTAAAATTTTATGCATTTGTTATGCTTATGACCATTAGTTTTTTTTCAAAAAATTATTACGTCAGTATATATATATATATATATATATATATATATATATATATATTATGTTGTACGGTAGGCGCCAATATAATCTGTGTAAAGAACTTTTAGTTGTCTGTAGATTAGATAATATTCAATTTATTTTGAATACACACACTTTAAATCACGATGTTCTTGGGTTGTACACGCATATTGTTTACTTGCGCTTTAAGTTAGAAAAAAACTAAAAAATAACAATACATATATAACACACTTGCTGAACTTAACATGCACTTCGTTCTCCTTTAAAAATACTGACTCTATGTGATTATTAATTCATTCAAAACTTCCCTTGACAAATTCCAATGAATTTACCCTATTTTAATCTTTAAGGACTAAAGTTAAATTCAATCATATTATTTTCTCGAATTTTTAGCTTTGTAAAGGTGAAGCAATTTTTAAAATTGGTACCTAATAACAAATTCCTTAAATCTTATTCATTCATAATAAATTGTATTATCATACATAATTGTCTATCGTAAGATTTTTGATCAGGTAATAGTTCATTTTGTATTTCTAACCATTTAGGGTTACAGGTGAATGAAATGAAGAGGTCGGGTTCCAAACATTCTGACGTATGTTATGGGGTTATGGCATCTTGACTTTTTTCGTTCATGTGTCTTGGAAATTCTGTAAATGATCATGGCAATATATTTAATATGCTGGCAAATATTAGAAGCGTCTATATCGCCATCATTAGTCACGGGCTCACGACATCTTATATATGATTACTATATAAGCTAAACCACTTCGTAGCCCGTTAAAAATCCTACTACTTATATGTCTTAAACTTTGTGTTGAATTCATTTACTGTGATTATGCCAGCAGAATGTTTTAATACATTTAGATAGATAACGGTTAAAATATACTAAAAATTATCTTACCACAATATTCAATTTAGTTGATCATTATGTAATTTTATTCGTTTTATCGAAAAAAGTTTGACAGTTTAAATATGCAAGTGAATGGTATATTTAGGCCTGTCCCCTTTTAACTTGGCCTATCTTCTACACATAGGTCTAATATATCTCTGTACCATATTTAATCGCAATCTGTCCAACTGTTTAGGAATATCCTATTATACTATTGTACCTAAATATGTAAATATCAGAATATTATTGTAATCTTAAAATTACCAATTGTTAATATTATCCTTAGTACTTATATTATTATATTATTATTATTATTATTATATATTATAATATTTTAATATTTTAATTATCATGTTATAATGTTAAAACTATTATGTAAACTGTAAAATATCCTTAGGCTAGGAATGTCTTATGTTTAAAATAAATAATAAAAAAAAAAAGTAATTCCTGAGATCATTTTTAACTCTTCAACTTTATAATATTAGTATAGATTACTCATACACCATACACCTAAACATTGTAATATAATATGATAATATGTGTATCATAAAATAAATAAATATAGCTAACTACCTTAACATATACAATATAACAGTATATAGGTACCTGCGTTTTGTAGCTTTTGAATGACACTAAATGAATATTCTATTTTCTCTAAACATATTACATTTGCACTGGAATCCTAATTCCGTGTCCCAAATTTACTAATTATACTGACGTACCTTTTAAAGTATAGTTACTATAAACCAAAATTCTAAAGTAGTGTCTACCGATAAACATAACAAACCCATTGAAGTATTTTTTATTTTAAATTATTATTATTCAATTACTTAATATATATGCACATAATATATGCACTTTATGGTATATATGTCGCTACAGTATAATAATATTATAGATACAAATCGGTTGAAAACTGAACATATTGTATTTTATTAAAGCGATTATTATTGGCCATGTATATGTAGTTTTAAATTTTAAGTGACGATATCATTTATATTATATTCAAGTTAAATATAATGTAAATTGTATTACTTTTTTTCAAAAAAAAATATGACTAACGCATAAATGATTAAACCTTAATTATAACTGATAAGTGATAACTAATTTTATATTAAATAACTTTTAATTTATTTATTATCTTAATTTGATATTCTAATCTTTTAAATTTTTTTATTGTTATTTAGACAATGTACGTAATGTAAAGAAATAGTTACACATTCAATGTTTATAATAGGTACACAAATGATTATTATTAATTATTTTAGTCTTTAGATTCGAAATACAGCAATATACCTACGTACCTTTTACCCTATTATACATTTATAATCAATGCATGGTTTTACAATAATCATTTTTTTTTTTAAATACTTACCTACCATTATTAATTACAATATTTACCACACGTAAAAGGAGAAAACTGTGACCGTAATAAATACTAAGTTCTTACAATATATTAATATTGGTAATTGAGTCTAGACATCTAGTTGGTACTATGATGAAGAATTAATTTTTCGATTTTTTTAAAAATATTTTCATTTAAGTGCGAGGAACCAGCGGAAAGGCGGAAACCATATACCTAGTTGGTCAGAGAAACCAACGTTCAAATGAATCTTTGAATGCAATAATATTGTATTGCTTTCAAACATTTTTTAAAGTGTGAGATAAATTAAGCTGTACAATGATGTGTTAATATGTTATAATATGTCATTTATTGCGATGATTATTTACGATTGTAAGAAACTAAAAAGTGGAAGTATCAAGAAATATCCACCTATATTTTGATAATAACTCATTATTTCAAACTGAATTTTTATGTTTATAGATAGAGATCTACTAAAATAAAAGTTGAACAAATATACTCGTTGAAACTTTAAAATACGAAACATAAAATAATTAATAATAGGTATAAATAATAAGGCGTTGCTTGTTCGGAATATTCATCTTGCATCATATACTGATATACTTGCTCCACTGCCTCCACTTATCGCAACGAGTAGCCTGCAAATAATATTAAAAGTTATTACAATTATGCATTACATATAATATTATACTCTTACATTTAAATTAACAACAATAAATCAGTACGATCGATGAAACTTTTTTTATGAATAAATTCTAACAATGATTTTGAACGGAGCCTCGGAGCTCGTTAACAAAAATATAATTGTTATTTTTCACAATACTTACAATATAATATTTTGATGCGTAACGCGTTTTTGCACAAAATATACACAGCTCGTGTACGACCCAGACTACATCATCACATTTGGGTCATGAGCCTACGCCGAGGCCTATATAAAATATTCCCGGGGGCCGGGGGTTGTACGTCGGTTAGTAGGTCACGGTCGCTATATAGGTCTATAGAAATGCGCAAGTGTCGTGCGGGGATGGTATACGAAATAATAAGCGTGCAGTATCCCAGTATCCCGCTGAAATACAGGGTGATTCTGTAAGAGTTTTATAACATTTTAATTTGTTTCTATATATTATGATAATTTCACTACTGAATTACAAACAGCTATCACCAATAATATAAAAATAATTTATGTAATTTACAATTTTATTGCTGCGATTCGTTAAAAAAAAACCAGCATTTATTTAATGTATAATAATTGTTGACATAGAGTTTAGTCTCAGATTTCCAATCATTTGTGAAAATTGAATATTCAAAACTCATATTATTCTTTAAGCCTTTTAGTTATAGGTACCTATTATATACAATTTTTTAGGTAGTCGAGAGGTGACACATTTCTCTAATAATTATATTTTTATGCTATTTAATAAATAATTACTAAGTACGCATATATAGTTTATATACCGTAAGGTGGGGTGAGTTTGATTTTGTGGTGTGAGATTGATCATTCAATTTTTTTCTAAAAAACGTTTGCCCAGTACCTGACATTACCTATGTTTTATAGTTACTTCATGCATAAATAATTAATTATTTACATATTTAATTATTGTAAACATAATTACTATATGACGGGTACTGGGCACAAGATTAAACAATCAAAAGTATCAATTGTAAAAGCATTTAAAAAGGAATAAGTGTAGAAATCCATAACGACAATTGATGATAATATGCGAACCTTCACTTGTTTAGCTTTTTTTACTTTCGTAATCAATGGCAGTTTTTCACTGCCCTATATACCGGGCTAAGGACATCGCTAGTGTGCATCCTAGCCATAAATCATAATTTAAAAACTTAAGAAATTCGAAGTAGTTATATTTTTTTTATTGATCTTAATATAAAACATCGGCTTCTGTGGCCATTAGTGAAGTAGTTGTAATATTATATCATATCGTATAAAATTTAAAAAGAAAAAGAAAACTCGTTTCAGCTATTCATGATAGGTTTCAACTGTTTCGAGTGTATTATTATAGCAGTAAAAAAAATTTGAAATTGAATTCAAATACTTTAAACCATTGTACACAAAAAACGATTTTGAATGAAGGAATGTGGTGAATCAGAAAATATATTTCTGAGGATAGTTGGTTATATTAATTTGGTAAGAAATTATAATTGTTATCAAAATAAATAGTTTTTGCCCAAATATCATACATAACTTATAATTCAATACCAATGAACCTATAGAATAGTGTGATAGGGTTATGCGTGTAATGTACCTATAGCTTAAATATATTGCTGATCAAAATTACATTGTGTATAAAATTATACAAAACAATAATATACAGAATACTGATATCTTTTGTCTCTACGATTAATATTTTTTGAATTGCTATAGAACGACTAGTATAGTTAAATGTATTAATGAATATCATCAATTTTCGTTTAAATCTTGTCTTGTTATATCTAATCTTATTTTGTTAAAATTTAAACTTCAAAATATAAAACTGAGTAAGCTGGTTTGACTGGAAAGAGAAAACCATAGCATTTTTTTTTTTTTTGAATTGCTAAAAAATAAAATTTGTAGAAAACTGGTTAATGCGTAAAAATTCCCGTTTTCCATATTTTCTTAACCCCCCCCCCCCCCACTTAAGGTTATTTTGAAAAGTAATCTGTTTCAAATTATGATTACACAAAAAAAAATGTTAATAGTCTAGAATATCATGAATTATTACACTGATATATAGCTTATTAATTACTTTTGTGGATATAATATTCATAAGAATAGACAATAGTGTAAGTTAAAAATAGAAAAGTATAAAATAAAATAATCTGGCATATATAATACATACATAAGTACATAACTGCATACAAATTTTAATTAATATAAATGTTATGTTAAAATAACTTGCACCGTAAATTTGCCAACTTCTAAAGAAATTATATTAAATGAATTTCATGGTCAAATTTTAATTTGAATAAATTATTTATTTTAACTATTTACATTGAGTCTATAAAACAAATCTCTCAGTTGTTTTACTGAATAAATTATATTATTGTGTTGATACGAATTAAATAACCATGTTTGGCTAAAAATATTTTTATTTTTTTTTTTACTTTATTAATAAATACACAATCTATACGCAATCGGCACAATAAGAGTATGAGCTAATGACAATGACAATATAATGAAATTTTGAATGAAGAAGCCACCCACCGATTACACTTACGTCTTTAATTATTTTGTTTTAACTTTAATATTATCATTATTATTTTTTTTTTTTTTATGTTAGGGATTAAGTAGGTCTCTGCACCATTTACGGTTAAGACGACGAGGAGGGTTACCAGGAATGGTTAATGAAGCTAGATTTTTTATAAGTTCGTTTGGATGAGAGTTAAGGGGTAGGTGGAATCGTTTATAATAATTTTTTGCCTCTTCCTGAATTGTTTTCATTTGTAGGTCTTTATACAGGGAGTGATTTGAAACATATGGTGGAGAGTTGGTAATTTTCCTTAGTATTTTATTTTGGAACCGTTGAATTTTATTTAGATTTGAAATTTTTGCGTTACCCCATAGCTGTAAGCCGTATGTTCAAATTGGTTTTAGGAGAGATTTGTAAAGGAGTAGTTTAATATTTAGTTTTGAGTGTTGGTTGTTGACTATTAGGGTTTTGAGCATTTGTAAGCAGGAATTTAATTGTGATGTTTTGGCTTTGATGTGGTGAGCCCAGGTTAAACGGCGATCAAGAGTTAGCCCGAGATAGGCTAAAAATATAAATCAATATTTATGTTTTCATGTATTATATAATATTATTACCTAATATACATACCTATTGCTTTTAGATACATAATGTATTAAACATTTATATACGTACTTCATTCGAATCCATACTATTTTATAAATACTATTTACTTAGCAATACTAAACAAGCTACAATTATAGATCGAATATACAGAGTTGAGAGTATCGACCAGGCTTGAAGTCACGTGATAAAGTGATATTGAATTACTGACAGACATAATTTAATAATGAATACCAGAACACTTACACTATAGGTACCTAATAAAATAATCTAAAAATCATTTTATCAATATAGGTGATATAGCAAATACATAGGAAAGTTGTTCAAGGTACCTCCAACAAGTATTTATTATACTAATTAATAACTGAAAAATATAAATTAATTTTAATTAATAAGTATAGTATATTTTTTTTAAGGTTTGTTAATAGATAATTAATTTATATTTTTTTATAGATTTTAAATTATTGAAAATTTATCACAAAATAATTGAGCACAATATACTACATATTATTATGTAATTTATATTAACTACTAGGGTTCGGAAGTTATATAGGAGCAAAAATGGCAAAATATGCATAAAAAATGTATTTATTTACCTATTAAAAGTGTGTTACTTATTTATTAATATGCATGAAAAAAATTCTAAATACATCTAGGTATTTAAAAAAATTGTATTATTTAGAATTCTTATGTATAAAAAAAATTAAAAATATGGTGTGTTACTGATTGGCGTTTGAGATTTTATTGAACTGAAAAATAGTTAAATAAATATATTTTCATTATTTATGAAATACCAAATAAAAATATGTTGAATAATACCTGTTAAGTTGTTTTTCGCTTTACTAGGGTTGTGTTATGTAACATTATTTAAAATAAATTGATTAAGAATGAAAAAAAATTAATTTTTGTAGAAAATATTAAATATGCATACAAATATCCGAAAATCGATGAAAATCGACGAAATATGCACTTTTCTCTAAAATTATCAAAGTATGCAAAATATGCATTTTTAATTTTCAATTTTTAAATTCAACATTGTATAGCTCGGATTTCTAGCTTGGTCTGCTATAATTTGAAAGCATACAGAACAATATGCAACTCCTATAACTTCCGAAGCCTATTAAATACCTACCTAATTAAATCGTTTAAATTAAATATAAAAATGTATTGCAGTTCGCCTTTGTCAATTACATGCAATATAATAAAAACACGATTAAAAAAAAATATATATAATTAGTTCTTGTATGGAAACTAGCTCAACTGTTCATCATGTGTTGATTAAAACAAATTTCAACTTTTGTTTACCTCATAATATGTTACTATTAATAACCAATTTGGTATTCTACCTATCTATCTATATATCAGTCTAAAGGTTATTGCATTATGACTCTCGGATTAGTTTTCTGGCCATCCTATTTGTAATTCTTCGCATAGCAATTAAATTGGCAAAAGTTCAGTTCATTACTTGGCTATAATAGAAAGTGGCCATATACATCTGTAGAGGTGAAGACGATTTGAAAAAATCATAATATTTTTTGTTTATTTAGTACATATATTTTATTGGATTTAAATTTTAAATATTCCAATGCAATAATGTATGTAGCATTTATTATAGATGAACAAATAATCACGTTTTTATAGAATTCATATAAATTGGTATATATAGGTATTTCATGCGATTTTATATTTATATTCTGATACACCTAATTATTAGGTTCTAATATCATATTATTCATAAACTAGTCAATAATGAATAATTTGAATTGAGTTAATGGATTATAAAAATACTAAAATTAATATTATTACCTATAAATTAATACCTATAGGTAGATATGTAAGTTTTTGTTTATTGTGTGAATTTGTTTCAGTAAGTAAATTATAGTGGAAAAGTATTTTTATTAAGCTATTGAAAATTATCATAATACAGAGAAAAAATAACTGTATAATATCTAATAGATAATTTCCACTTGTTACAATTTCAGGGTTTTTATTACAGAATTTTCATGTGAAAAATTAGTTAGAATTATAAAAATAAATATAAACCAACTAATCAAATTGTGAATTTTAATAAATTATAGTTTATTTGTACTTAAACGTCTAGTCTACAAAAGAAATAATAAGTGTAAGTAATAGTCAACCCAAATCTCAACACACTTAAAAGTCTACCTAAACATAAAACCATAACAATTTTTAAATGAATTTGTTTGGATTAGAGACAATAAATAGTTTATTATTTAATTATTTATTAAAAAGGACACTATTCCTGAAGAATATGAGTTCAAACTGTCTTACAATAACGTACAACATGGCAAACTTTTCGTTCAGTAAAACTAATTTTGTTTTATTTTAACCCTACATTTATAAGGATGAAGACAACTCACTTAAAAATTAAAATATCGCAGAACACCAAATTACCTATAAGTTTGAGAATAGTCTAGTTTGATCGACCTAACAATAAAAAATTGGTTCTACTTAACGTATAATTTAGGTACCATGTTATACCCACCTTTGTACGGAATGGTTATGGATCACAAATAATTTTATACCTACCTGAACGTAAACGCTGTGAACTATGATAAATAGAAACTTCTATATTTAATTTGTATATTTCTGTAAACTAATTTTTCTATTTTTGTGTTAATGATGTTAATACTATCAACTCTATAAAGTAAAAAGTAAAAATTAATGTCTTACTTTATTTTTTTAATCATATAGTGCTTATAGTTTTGAGGAATATACAATACATATATTACGGTACTCTGTACTTGTATATTCACTGAATACTTGTTATTATTTATTTATCATTATTATTATTATACCAAGTCTATTCGGATTTATAAGTGATTTTAAATATTTGTTAGTTGTTATTAATAAACGATGTTACGCCAAATTTACTATTTTTGAAACATTATTTATGTTAATGTTGCTTAAAAAAAGGTTTAAAATTTAAATATCAGCGTATAGTGTCACTGTAGCTAAATATAATGATATTACTTAATACTTATGCCAATATAGTTTTTTTAAGGTATACAAAATCTGAAATAGTCACGTTATTATAGAATTAAATCTTCATCGAGTGACAGTTGAATGTCCAAATTGAAAAATCCTAACCTAACCTAACCTAACCTAACCTAACCTAACCTAACCTAACCTAACCTAACCTAACCTAACCTAACCTAACCTAACCTAACCAATAACACCAGGGGTGTAATTATGAAGAGATAAGGAGGATAGATTTCACCTAAACTTATTTTGCTTGTAACATTTTATGTTTGGTGGGGTATAGTTACTGTATGAGGATTACAGATTTTGCTAAACACATATAATCCCCTCACAAACCAAATTACGACACTAAAATGCACTCAAGTAGTCCATGTATAAGTGATCATACATTAGCAATATAGGTGTTTATAATAAAAAGACTCAATCCCTAATGCATAATATGAGAATGGAAAATAAATATTATTATAAGACATAAATAATTGAACTTTTGAAACTTTAACACGACAAAATGAAGTTATTCGTGTAATATTGTTCAGTAAAATCGATAAAAAGTAAAAGTTGAGTGTGTTCAATACCAAAAGCCAACGAATATGGTTATACTGCAAAAGAAAAACTTTAATTTGCAATGCAATTGAGTTCAAACAACAAAATAATAATCGTACCTATACTGCATGATGTAATTATTTTAGATAATTAGCAGTAGTAATTAGTAAGGCTCGGATTTTAAAGCATAATAAATAACAAAAAAAACACAAAATTGTTTTAAAAAAGCAAAAATAAAGCATGACCAAAAACTAACATGGATTAGTAGTTAAAGTAAAACTGATTAAAAAAACATTTAAAAATTAATTTAAATCAAAAAAAGAATTCACCACCATATATTTGGAAAGATTTTCAGTAGTAAAACTGACTCTATTGTCTGACATAATATTTTTATTCATATAGAAAACCATGCAATATACTCATTTATTTTAGTTCGTACTGCGTATTCCGGATTTTCTTATTAATTAAATTAAATTTTTTTATTAGTATAACATAATAAACATAATATACAAATTCCACACCTAAAATAACTGAAAAAAGCATTTATAAAAAAAGTCAAAATAAATTGTTTATTATAACTGCGGTTAGTGGTTTATTTGAAATGAAAATTACGTGAAATTAATTTATCTATAAAAAGCGGGTAAGTCGTGGATGTTGCTCTGCTGTACAGTAGGTTACAAGTGGGTTACTGTAATAAATTAAATTAAATTTTAATCCAACGATATTATATCATTGTATACGAAAAACGATTCTGAGCGGAGACGGTTTATCTGTCTAGGATATATTATATATTATTAAAAATTTTCAAATCTTAGATTTAAAAAGAAAATTTTTTATGAATTTCTAGCTTAAAATAATTTGCGAAACTTCATGATTTTTACGTATGTTGTCAAAATTAAAATTTGAACGCTTGTAAAAAAAAATTTTTACTATGTATTTCTTTTATTTTTCAACTACTATTGTAAAAATATTTCAGGAGCCTTGTATTAAATTTTCAAATCTTAGATATAAAAGGAAAATTTTTATGAATTTCTATCTAAGATCATTTGAACATAGCCGTTATTTTTACGTATTTAATCAAAATTTGAACTTTAAATGCTTATAAAAAAAAGTCATGTCTATGTATTTTTAATATTTTTCAATTTCTATTGTTACAATGTGTTAGAAGCCTTGTATTAAATTTTCAAGCTTTTCTATCCAAAAAATAAATTTTTATGGATATCAATAAAATTTTAAAAAAACTAATAATGATCGAAAATTGCATATGCCTATGAATAATTCAACTTAAATCGAAAATTTTTAAAAATGCATGGTGGATAGAATATACTTATATAAATATTTGGTGCAATTTCATGTATCTATGATCATTTGTTTTAGAGTTACATCAAAAACCAAAATCGATTTTGTTGAAAACTGATTGTGCATAAAATTTCCCGTTTTTTCCTTAATTTTTAGATTGTTTATCCCGATTATTTAGAAAAATATTAAGAATTTTTTACTTTTGATCACCCAAAGTACCAACAAGATTCACTTTCTGATCGAACGACGAGGTACTGAAGTCAAAATTCAAAGCACTTTTACTGCCCCAAAACGTGATGACCGACACACAAAAAAAACACATATAGGTACATCATGGTAAAATTAATATATTCATCGCTCCGCTCAGAATCTAAAATTATATTTCTATCTTATATATAAAAAATGAAGCATTTGCTTTAAAATCTGAGCCCTAGTAATTAGGAATAGTTTAAGTAAATTTGATTGCTGCTGGTTTTTCAATCGTTATGAGTATACATAATTTATAGGAACTATTTGAGCTTTTCTACGACTCTGAATACGTATTTTGATGAAGAAATAATAAAGTGATTATAATTTAAATTATATATTGTCTTTAAGCTATTATTATTATTTATTGTGTATGTTTGCATTTCAAAATACTTTTTTGAAATTTTTATATAATAAGCATCAAAATGTGAATTTATTTCATTCCACATATCTAAAAGAGTAAAATTGCTCTGCAGACTGCAAGTCTGTAATGATTGGTTCAATATTTGATATATTGCTTAAATAAGTCAGCGGTAGTACCTACTACAGAACAACTATTTATAATAGTTAATTAATAACTTATAATAGTACCTAAATAAATTGAAAATCCATATGACCATATTTATTTTAGACTCATTAACCGGTACCTATAGCCATTCGATTGATGAAAATAAACATGACATATTATAATATAATATACTTAATAAGTATATAATATAATATACCTATTATTCATAGTTCATACTACACCGAACATTGATATTTATAGGTACTTATACTTTACTTATTTAAATAGATTGTGCTTATTGAAAAGTAATAACTTTAGTATGTTCGACTACCTAAATACGTGCAGTAATTGCAACTGTTTGTTAAATGAATAATTATATTTCATGGTAATAATAGCACAGTAATTGCTAATTAGTAATAAGTATTTAGTATAGGTGTAGGTATAACACTCGCATGGTTTAATATTTTAGTAGATAGGTATTAGATAGATACAACTTTGTAAGGCTGACTCAGCCATTGATATTGATGTGATGCCCATCACTGACCGACTCTCCCTTATAGTTTATACCAATAATATTATAATTAATTTAATTCTGTAATAAAAAAAACATATTTAACTTTTCAATAAATTTGCATATAATATAATATATATTATATTATATATGCGTAAGGTCATCACTCATCAGTATGTTATAATATTGTATTGATTAAACCATAAACCAATTTCCAAGAAACAGTGGCGTCGACGCGTCGTACCTATTATACTATCATCTGCTAAACCACCGCAGTTATATCGATGAGTGCCGACGCAACTGACTGATACAAATATACAAAACTGACTGTCATTAAATGACGTAGTAAACATAATATATAATTATTACACAATATACAATATACATCTTGGATGTATATGAGATGTATAATATGAGATCTCATCATCTATACATGTATGTGTTTTTAATTTATTTTCGTCTACACAGTATACTTGTCAATCTATTGTACTTGGCATAAAATTAAAATTAAAGCCTTCTGCACAAGGGGGGGAAATACGTTTGGGCGCATTTACCCAAAACAGAACACTTTAGGGCGTAAATCAATAACACGTTTGGGCGTAATATTTCCCTTTATAAAAGTACGTTTGGGCGCATTTATTTCTTTTCATATATTAACATATTTTACCAAAGTTTAGGTATAGTTTAGCGCAGCGGAAGAAATGCGAAAGCACTCCCCGCTGCGTCGTCGGTTGAAAACTGAAAAAAAAAAGGTATAGTTTAGGTGTGGTATTTTCTAATAGTATTATGGTCTAAAAATCAAACGATTAAGTACTTATTAGATTAGATTAATTTTTAATATGCTTTCGATTACTAGTTGCAATAACCATAGGCGTGCAGGTGGTGGGTGCATTCCTATTTTACAATTTATCACTATTCAGTATTCACTACTGTTTTTTCCACCATGCCAATAAGGCAATAACATACTTGAATAAAAAAATAGTTTTCAAGTTTTCCGCAGGTGGGGCATAGGCTGCACCCCCGTGCGCACGCCTATGGCAATACCTATTGTGCCCAAAGGTGTTTTCATTACATGCGCCCAAACGTGTTAACAATTTTCTGGTAAATTATTTATACTGCGCCCAAACGGGTTCTCCCCCTGCACAAGGCACCTAATAACCACATTAAAGGTTTTTGACACTTATTAGTTATTACCTACTCGTATCTAAGCAAAATGCATTATCGTTATCATATACTTAAATATTTTACAATAGCGTATAATATATAATTATATATTTATATACTATTTATAGGTGCATCATATAATATGCCTTATCTGTTGCATATACTATTAAAATCATTACGTTACCATATTGTAATATTTATGCTTTCAGTTAATATATACTCAAATATTTACTCTTACGCCCATAAGCGTGTTATTTTTTAGTTATGTCATAAAACATCACGAAAAGTTGTTAACATAACTACTAAAATTGTAAATGGACCAAAAGTATCTTAGCCATTAGGTCAACATTAAATGTAGTAGATACAATTCAAAGCTGCAAAATTACCTCCATTTGTATATACAATACATGCGTATGCATTTAATAATTATTAAAATGTTAAACAAAATTTTATACAAACTATAGCTAGGTACCTTTATTTACATATTGCTGTGAAAATAATAGTTTTGCGCACTTCAATCATAATAATAATATTAGCATAATATAATAATGTTATTATATAATCATATATGCAGGTATACCATAAATAAATATTGTATTATTATTAACATCATCATCGTCAAGGTGAATAGTGTTTACTCGAGTATTGGCAACTTAGCCCCGCGGCGGGAGAATTGCTGGGCGGTGGTTGCGAGTTCGCCGCTAGGGAGTGTGCGTGAAACGGTCTAAATAAGGGTGATATATAGCAGGGCGGCGATACGACGACCTTGACCGAGTGTTGTGTGTGTGTAGTGTATACGCAGAGAAGATGGTTGCTAACTTTACGATGGAACAGACGAAAACGCTACTAAAAGGTTGTTGCGGGGCTCTCCGTAAATGGGTTGGTTATATATATATATATAAATATAAATGTTGTACAATTGTTTAGCGACCAAGTCGATATTTCTTGCCCCAACAATAATATTATTATTTTTATTATTATTATTGCCGACATTGTCGTAATGCGTAAGTATAATACTATAGTGTATAATATACAGCCATACAGGGTGCAGTAACTGAAAGAACTAACATGACAACAATATGTAATTATAGGTATATAACAATATGCGATAATTTTTATTCGAACCAATTAAAAAAAAAAATCAACTTAGATATTAAATGTATGCTAAATTTCAATTTTATAAAAAAAAAAAAATACTGATTAGAACAAAAATTATCACAAGATATGGTTACTTGATTACGTTTGTCAGCTAGGTATATAATTCTGTAACACCCTGCAGTGTGCGCATACAGGATGATTCGAAAATTTCTATAGTTAAAGGCTTTTATGGCATAATCGATAATAATATTCGTACCAGTTATACCGGGCTATACTTATACGATATATACAATATACTATATTGAATATACTGTATACCTATATAGTATATACACCATATATTATATGTTATTATAGGTATTTATGTGTATTGTGTATAAATGCAACGAACGAACACGCGTCTCGGCGTACTGTGCGTATTGGTATCTACACGACTATGCATAATATTATTATTTAATATCAAAAACGCCTTTGATACGAAATAGGAAATACTTATTTTGAGACTCCCGGGTCCTCCGTTACGATTCAAAAAACAAAAATGCCAAACTTACTGCAGATTCGCCGTTATAAAGTGTATCTAACATTGTGTAAGTCTGTTCGCGCAATAGCCTTTTAACAATAATAATTTGTCACACGTTGAATGAATTTCGCGACCAAATCGTAAACATCATATTATAATATATTATTATTTTGGTGAATATAATTGGTTGTACACTTGTGCCCACACTGTTACCAGTATAGTATTATAATATAACATTATAGGTAGGTATTTGAAAATATTGCCTTTTTTTTTTTTGGTCCGTTTGCGAGCTGATATTACAACCAATCGATACGAAAAGGTGAATTATACACTTACACAATATACACATACGCACGGCGGTGACCCAGTAAAAACGGGCCGCTGATGCAGCATGAGCAGTAGCAGCAGCCGCCGCGATTTCTTTGTTGTTCAGTTCGCGGTGCTCGGGCGGGGACAGAGTTACGTGCGCAGGCCGACCGAACGGTGACGGTCCTATACACTATACTCGTATACAGACGTTATATATTTATTCTCACTTGTGCATATATATGTAATGTGTGTGTTTGTGTATGTGCAGTGGCGTATTTAGGTTTTTGTCATGGGGGGGGATATGACTTTTTACCGTTATCACTAACAGTGTAAAGTGATTGTGATTACATGCATCGAAACGACAGAGCGCATAGACCATAATACCATATGATACTAGAGTATGACCCGCCACCCGGTATAATCACTGACCACAGACCAGTGACCAGCGATACCAATGAGAATACTGTGCAATAATATAATATTTTAATTCTTGCAAATGTAATCAATTATTGATAAAAAAAAAAAAAAAATCATATTATTTTAAATAATAATCGTCAAATTATAACGAGTAACGACTATAATTAATTGTGTGTATACAGTCTATGGGGGGGGGATTGATCCCCTTGATCCCCCCCCGTAAATACGCCACTGTGTATGTGTGCACTATGGTCTATGGGGATGTTGCGTAGAGGGTAAATCGCGCACGACGACGGAAGTATTTAGTATATGTGTGTGTGTGACTGTGTGAGTGTAGGTTTATAATATATATACATATAATATGTGCGTACATGGTTTCGACCGAAATGTGTTTCCATTGCCGATGCACGAAAATAAATTTAAATAAAAGGTTTTCGTATTTCGGCGAGAGCATAATAGTAATGGTAATAATAATGATAATATATTTTTTATATTGTTCCTAAGAGCGTACGTACGTGCGTGCGTGTAGCACAGGCGGTGCTTATATGGGTGAGCGATATAAGGCCGTCATTAGTTCGCTATAATATATTTCAATTGCTGTCGTGTATATCTGCAACGGCATTGGAAGCCGGAAAACATCACCGGTTGTTATAATAAATAATAATATAAAATAATATGACAATATTGTTGTCGTGATGTTTTTTGCTATTTTTATTTATTCTTTACAGTACAATCAAACGGGTCCAATATAATATCAGGCGATTATTATAATGATTATACAAGTCCGTGAAATATACGAGTACACGCTCTCACGGCAGCGGCGGTCGTCAGATAGTGCGGTTTTAAAAAAAAATGACTAATGGAAAGATTATATTATAATAATAACTAAATTACCTAAGTAGTGTTCACGGCGATGGTGATATCAGATATTATAAGAAGGGCTAAACAACTATAGCTAATCTGAATGGCAAATTTTCGGAGGACTTCAAATTTCAATATTTATGACATGTATTTTTTATAAAAAAAAATCCCCTATGCTTTACAAGATTATTACAAAACAGATATTCCTAAAATAAAAATGTTTTTTAATATATTTATTTAATTTGTACAATCTTTAAGAGAAATTTACAATAAGCATAATGGAGGGTTACATAATAGTTCTTGGTAGGCTTGAATGAAGAAGCTATTCAATAATAGCACTTCATGGTGGGATAGCAGGGGTGTCATTTCAGGTTTTTTTCTGGTGTATGAGGTTTCAAACAGGCCATTTCGAAATTTCACCTGGTCATATAAAAATAGATATACACACGTATATGTACATTATCCTGCTTTCAATTATTTCCATACATTATGAACCAAATCAATTCGGAATCATTGCATCAAAATAAATATCAATTAATAAACTAAAATATAATAAATAATTTATTAATTACCTTAACTGTTAACAGCAATAATAATTTATGCATAAAAAGCTAGAAGAAGAATTAATGCAGCGGCAAATAAAAAAAATACCTTATATCTATTAATAAATTGTCGTTTAGACATTTATAGATTGTTTTCCCAATTTTTCCAATGAATTCTCGTCTATAAGAATAGTAAACACCATCATACCAAGTACTAGAATATATTATTATATATGTTTATTAGATAATTCTATCATAAAATAATATAAATTATATATATTTTACATATTATAGTAAATAAAAACTTTTTTTAGTTTTAAACTCTTATTATTATTTATTATTATACATATCTGATTTCTAGCTGTAGGTATAATATGGGGTGTTTCATAAATAACGCCGTATTTAATATTGTTATAACTATATAAAAAATTATTTTGAACAAAAATTTTTCATTAAACTGTAGTATACATTATTCTCCGATTGAAGTGTAGAATATCACATCTGGCATATGTCCACCTCGGTTTCGCTGGCAAGCTACTGTTCGGATCACAAAACTTGCTATCACTTGCTGATACATCTCTGGGTCGCACCATGGTCACATAATATTATTATTTTGTGTCATGGTTATAAACAGAACCGGAGAGTTTAAAGATAACAATTATAAAAGAAACAATTCAATAAACATACAAAACAAAAAATGACAGCCAAATCAAATCCTGCGTTCTTAATGAAACACCCTATATATAGGAATGTCCATTATGTCAACTGGAGTTGAGCAGTTATTGTATACAAATTAATATATTATATATATTATTATTATATATATTATGTAAAAAGTGGCTAGGTAAGTGGATGTCGCTCTGCTGTACAGTAAGTTACAAATGGGTCACGGATAATATGGATACGATTAAATTTCAATTCAATGATACTATAACATCATAGAATACAAAAAACGATTCTGAACGGAGATGGTTTGTGAGTCTAGGATATTTTAACTAAATAATTTATATATTTTCAATTTAATACATTTTGTCGAAAATTTGAAATTGAAACGTTTATTAAAAAAAAAAACAAGCCTATATATATTATTAATATGTTTCAATTGCTATTTTATCAATTTATGGCCTATGGGGAACCTTGTATTAAATTTTCAAGCTTTTTTACTCAACGAATAACATTCTATTGAAATTCATAAAAAAAAAATTTAAAACTGAAAGTTTCTATAAACAGCTTAAAATAAGTCAAAATATTTCGAAACATGCTATAACTAAAAATTTAATGAAAATTGTATGTACCTATAATAACTATTGTTTTAGAGTCACACACTAAAATCTAAAATCGATTTCGTAAAAATTTCATTAGTTTTTTTTTCAGTGCTTTTGAAAACTACTGAAAATTATTTAGACTACTTATCGTATACACAGACACAAAAAAATAAATAAATAAACACTCATCATTGTAAAATCAATACATTCATCGTTCCGCTCAGATTCTCGAATTGAAAATTGAAAGTGTATAAATGATTTGTTTATAATAAATCGTATAACTAGTAGTTACCTTTCTTCCCTGTGTTATTTCAACTAAGGTGAAGCCTATACTCATTTAAGGGTGTTGAAAGCGATGAATTTCAGTATTATTGTCTAACACGCGTGGAACATAGGAATTTAATTGTTTTCATTCCAACGTACTGATTTATCTAGTGAAGCTATAAGAATTCTTAAAACACATTTGAATATTTCGTTGTGTATACTTGAGATCGACTTCCCACATTTTTATTTTATTTCCTAAATCCTAAAAAAAACGTACATAAAAACGAAATGAAAAATTTGAAATTTTGAAAAAGTTGAAATCAAAATTATGGAGATAAGGTAAAGTCGACTCCAATTAGACTTTACGACAAATTCAAATCTGTTTTTATCAATCAGTATGTTGAAATGAAAACTTATCTAAATTGTTATGTTCCGCGTGTGTTAAACAGAGACAGAAAATTATTACTTCCAATTTGCCAAAATAATTTAAGAATGTTAAATTGATGTTGGTTGGTTATCAATTTTCAAGTACCTACCTATGTATATCGTTTATTTATATTATATATATTTAACATTTCTAGTAATAGTATCATAACTACCAACAAAGCACTAAAATGGTTACCAGTTCATATAATATATTAATATTTTCATTCAAACGTCAAATTTTGATTACAAAAATAACATCTGTATAAAATGTTACTAGTGGATGAAAAAAATGTTTGATTAGGAGTGGCGATTGTATAGATCTGTTTCTGAGCGGTTCCAGGGGCGCCGAGACCTATATTGATGTAGGGAGACCGCCCTACATATTGAAATGGCTCAAATTGGTGGGTGCCGAGTGGGCAGTAGCTGATGCCTGATAGATGTTAATTGTAAGAAAGATATATAAGAAATATATTAGGTACCTATGTAAAGTTGAGGTGGGTTGTCAATTATGATTTGCCCTACATATATTTTTATATTTTGGCGCCCCTGAGCGGTTCCCATTATTATGGTAACTGCACGGTGTAGTATAAATGTAGAATTATATATTATATAAATATTATTTAGACTTTATGATTGGAATATTGGAGTATATTATATATTGTACAAAGTACAAATATTATAAAGCCAGCCAGTATGTTGCTGCTATATATATTATATGCAGTATGCACCACCAACAGTTCGAGCATTGTGCCGTGGGATTTAATTTTTGAATAATAATGCATTTAAGATTTAAACGCACTACTCAACTACTGTATGTGTGTGCCTAATAATTACAGTGAATTAAATGAAGTACGTAAATATATAATGTAGATAGGTTGAATAAGTAAAAAAATGTCGGATATCTTTCGATAACGAGTCCGTTAAGACATGATGGACAACAAAACGGACAATGGAAATTTAATTTGTTGTCGTTTCGTGCATTGTAAAGTCGTAGAAATTAACGATCGATATCTTAAATAAAATTATTCGAAGTTAAGCCATGGGATATTTTATATACATATATACTGGAATATTGCATTTATATTTCCCCGATCCTTAAAATTATATGTAAAAATACGACGTGCAAAATATATCAAATGTTTAAAGAGAACTTTACGAGGTGAACTCAATAAAAACTAAATTAATTATGCTGTTAAGTTGTAAATATCATTCGTGCGATGAATTGAGTAACTAGTAAGTAAAAAATATTATATTTAGTGTTCCGTTAGTCTTGGATATGGCCTTAATCTACTCCCGTATTCGTGAAATTTGCAATGACATAATTTTCATTTAATATTTTTATTTCAAGTATTTTGACCTAATTAAAATTATTTCATCAATATTTATGGAAAAAAAAACATAAAAAATCGAAAATGTCAAATATCATAATATACTGAGTGATTCATTTACATAGAACACTTCTTTTACACCACATATTTTTACATGGTTTCAAGTTGTTACAAAACTTGGTAAAATTGTGACATTTTCAAGTATCTACAGTTATACATTTATAAATCTCCACAAAATTCTAAATCGATTTTGTTGAAAACTGGATCCAATGAAATTCCCATTTTCCCATATAGTTTTTGGGTTTTCCTCAATATTAAAAATATTATGGGAATTTTTATTTTTTAACTTTGCCAAGTAGCAACTTGTAAACAGTTGTTTTATTCACCATCAGCTATCAGAAAATATGGTAAAATTGTAAATCTAAGTAATATTTCAATTAAGTGTATTCAGTTTTCAGTATAAAAAAAAACAACGTCGTTGTAAAATCAATACATTCACCGCTTTGTTCAGAATCTAAAACGTATAATATACCTATTGTTTTTCAATATTGAACGGTACTTTAAATTAACTTACTGTTTGTAACAGCTTTTAATATTATATAATAGAAATTATTTTGGCGATAACCTGGAATCCGTCAATTCAGTAGAATCAAGTACTTATTGGCAGAAAAAGAAAACGCACACTTTTGGTGGAAAACGTTCCGAACATTTATGAATTCATATTTTGCAATTTTAAACTTTTTAAGCACGTTACCTCGTCTCCTGCTACTTTGTGCACGGGATGATACATTATTTGTAAGTTTGTACCCTACTGATGAAATCTGATCATGTTTTAGTTCATGTCTAAATATATGTGATCCAGTAATTGAATATACATGTATTTATACATATCAGACAGAATAATGTACTATCGACCTTTTTAGTGAGTAGTGAGTTTTGACTACCTGTTATTCCCGGACGCCCGGACCCAACAATAAAGGTAATCCCGGGCCGTTTTCACGTCAATACACTTCCAGGTGTGGCCACTTTTATTCTGAAAAAGGCTGGATAGTTAGAGCTGTGATAGACTCTGTAGACTGTAGTATAATAAATGTAGGTAAATTTACCTATATTTAAATATTATATATTATTTATCGTAAATAAAATACAGTAATAAATTATGGTGTTGTAACTTTTTTTTAATTAAAGCCGCAACAACTAAGGTTATTGGCATATTGTACAATGTAAACATTAAATTAGGTACTAGATAACATTATGAATAGTAAGTACAATGTAGATTATTTATAAAGGTATAGAGTTAAAATATAGAAGTACAGTATTGGAAATGAGATGTTGTATCTTGTATATTGTACATAAGAGATTTTTAAAAATACAGAACAACTATCATAGTACAATGTTGGTAAATAGGAAACATAAAAAATTGGAAACTTACAAATTACAGTTTTTGTTTTTATATGTTACAAGAGGTTTTGTTTTATATTTTCCTATATTTAAAACTGAAAATTAACGGGAAATAATAAATTATATCAAATAAATAATTAAATCGTTTTTTGTTTTATTCATGTATATAATATCCAAACAAATAATTAAAAATGTTTGATAATACCTACAATATGGACTTAATGAATAATATTAACCTAACCTAACGAAAGTATTCAAGTGTTGTACGTTTAGTTGCCTATTTTTAAAACGGTCTCCTCAATTTTACTTTAATACCTATTTGAGATGTCATATTTTTAGTTACCGGAAAACGGACTCCCATTGTATGAAGGTATTAGGTACCTAACAAAAAAGGAAAAATCTAGCCAAAAGTGTATACCATTTACATATTATAGTTTAAATTTATCTACAAATTAGGTATATTATTGGGGGGGCCCAGTCCGATGTGCCTACAGTGTAGAGGCGGAGAGGACACGGTGGAGCATACTCTGCTTGAGTGCTACTACTGGAACGTCCTCCGTGATCCTTTGTCCATTCACCTGGGGCACAGACCGCGTACAGCCGAACATCCAGGATATAATTTGCGGGCCGCCATTTGACCAGCTTCCAGCAGACCCAGATGAAAAGTTGAATATACTAAGGTACGCGGAGGAGTCCTTTCGGCTGTTCTATGGAATGGTCGAACGCATCTTCTCACGCAAAGAAGAAGAGGAGCGAGTCCGCCAGGCTGCGGAGGTGCGGCGATAAGAAATGTTGTTGCAAAAATGTTGTTATAAAAATTGTTGTTGTTAAAATTGTTGTTGTAAAAATTGTTGTTGTAAATATTGTTGATGTAAAAAGATTGTTGTAATATTAGCGAGTGGGGGATTGTCCCACCACTAATAATTGTCGTTGTTATTGTTATCAATAAACGATGGGAGTCAGAAGAGAAGTAATGCTAACGCGGTTCCTTCTCTGGCTCTTGATACAAAAGGAAAAAGAAAAAAAAAAAAAAAGGTATATTATTGGGACATTGGATTAGGTTTATTAAAACTTATAAGAGCCAATAGATATCGTATACATTATATCTTATTTAATTTAATTAATTATAAGTTATTATAAGTTAATATCTTTAAACTATATTCAGTTTTCTATTTTTTTTAACTAGGGTGGTAGAGAAAATATTTTCAATAAAAAAAAAAAAGAATAGAAGAAAGTACCTTTTGTTATCCATTTCAATGCTAATGGCTTAAAAACCTTGATAATTCACTTATGAATATAGTAAATATAATAAATACTTAAAAGGATGTCAGAGCAGTATATTTTTTCTCTCAGGCTCATGTATAACATGGACAAAATGCATTCACCTTAAATCGTTTTTTGATTTTTGAGTAAAAAAGTAAAATCACTTATACCAAAAATGATAGAGGATATGACTTTTTGGTTTTATATTTTATTATTATTTGGCAATATATGAGGCTTTCAAAAATAAAAATAATGTTATAATTTTAAATGTTTGAATTATTATGAGATAATTTTTAGACAAATCAATATGCCATTCCTTCAAAAATATTATTCTCTAACCGTTTCCATAACGAGAGATTTTACACTAAAATTATCAAAAACAAAAAAAGATACTACGTAAATTAGTTTAGTCTATGATGTGTATGGGCCTTAAGAGAAAAGTGTGCTGACATCGCAAATAATTTAAAAACAATTTTAATTTTTAGTACTCTTCAAAAAAACTTATTCAAGTAATAAATTGTATCACACTTTATTCAGAATAAAAGTTTATCAGGCATTAGAAGAAAACCAGTCCAATTCACACTGCACTTCGCACCATGATACATTAGCTCTCATGTACTATTATCTTTGGTAGCCAATCGCAAATTTAATTGGTATCACTTAAAGGCGCATACTTATTCTGGATTGAGTAGTCATAACCAGAGCTTGGTATTTCATAGAAAGATGCATATTTAAATTAAATTTGATACTCGTTTCTTGATACATAATATAATCGAAATACTGGCATTTATGATGGATGCTTCATACTTTACTAAATTTATAACTTTGCATACTTTAAGATTTTAGGCATTTTATGTTTATAAATTAACAACAAATTAACTTTCAATTATTTAAAATGTTTAAAAATAAAGTCACAAAAAACCACATTGGCTATATTTTGAATTATACTATATCGAGTATTAAATTAAATTTGTTAATGTAATGTAAATTTGGCCCTTATTGATCATTTGGTTAATAATTAAATACTTTTAGAACAAACCAGATAATAATTAAGTAAAAATATGACTAGGTATAATGCCTAACAAAAAATAAACAAAAACAATTAGTAATGCTTTATCCAAGTTTGTTCCCATATCAATAAAATTTTTATAAAAAGAGCATTTTTGAGTTTTTTTAGAGCACATAATATGTTTAATATACAGATGATTTATTGTTTTTATGCATTTTAGTTCTAAGTTTTGAGCCTAGGATATTGTTTATAAATATTATGAGTGTGCAATGGGCAGATGTCAGTGTAGAAAAAAAATTTTTATAATACATTTGAAGACTAATATAATATAAATCTTATAGATAGGTATGTTTAACTTTAAATATCACTATAAATTGGTGAATTACTATGAAATCAACTATATTATGAAAAAAAATATACGAATTTGTAAATTTTTTACTTTTTTTTATTTTATTATTTTTTTTATTTATAAGTAATATAATTAATTACATTTATTGAGGTGGAGCTCTGCCACGGCCAAATCCACCAAATGCACCAGGTCCTCTCTGGATGAATAAAAAAATGTATGAATAATGTTATTAAGTTATTTGTTTGCTATAATCATAATACTTACAAAGTCTAATTCAGCAGTACCAGCACCCACTTCAGCTTTTTTGTCTGTTCCAGGTGCACCTGGAGCCCGCCTGTATGTAGCTCTGTCTTCACCTGACCGACCGCCTTCAGTTCTTCCACCTGGTGTGGTCCTGGGTCCTCTTGGATCTTGTCTAGCTTGTCTTTTCAGTGTAGCTGGAACAATCTGAAGACAAATGTTTATAAAAACATTAATATGTGTTTTAATAGTTTTATACAACATATGAAAACAAATTAAAAAAAGGTATTGATTAATATCACGACTGTTAGTTCATTCATTTGAGTATCAATCTTGTATAGACCTACTGAAAAAAAGAAAATTGTTTCAAGGTAATAAGATTCAATAAATTAAATTTATAATAATTGCACATTTCTGCATAATGTATCATGTTTTTTTTATTAAGCAAATTAAGAGCAGGTTTTTAAATTAAATTTTTTAATAATTATGAGCCAAATTTGTTGAGAAAAATGTTTTGAAAATTATGAATTAATATAACAAATAAAAATTTAATCAATAAATAATCGGTCAATTAAATGAAAATAATGGTTCACAAGCCTAATAAAAAAATTAAAAGCAATTGCTTAAACAAAAAAAATGGTCTTTAAGAGGCTGCTACACAACCATTTGTTGTCTTCGTCTTACAAGTGGATAACATAGAAAATTTATGTTCAGCCGATCACATTTAGCTCCGTTTGTTTATCGTTTTTTTACAATAACTTAGTTATGAGTATTTTTAACTTATACTTTTTTATGTACGCATAACTTGCTACAAAATTGAACTATCGTAAAAAAAATTACCACATACAGACACAGATAATGTTCTTGACATGAAGTTTCATAACAGGTTGATTCACTCTAAATTTTAAACAAAGCTCAACGTGATCTGCTGAGTGTAAATTTGCCACTTGTTGTGCACTTGTAAGATGGTTACAATAAATGGTTGTGTAGCATACTCTTAATAACACAAATTTGAAATCAAAAAAAAATTTACTAAGTTTTACTAATAAACCATATAAAAACTTATTTACATATTATTTTAAGTTTTATACTGTATACTTTTTATAGTAACACATATATTACTGCATTCATTAGTGTATGAATGTTGATTATCATCAATACTATATGTTATTTACTGATACAAATACTCTAGATTATGAATATATTTTATAATAAAATATCTAAGTAAATTTATAAAACCATATATTTACCTCAGTTGGCAAATGAAGATAATCCCTAAGGTATTGAATTCCCTCATTCGTCAAGTACCAATAATAGTGACGCCATGCAAATTGTTCTTTAACATAATCCCTAGATTTGAGACTCTAAATAAATTTTAAAAACATTAATATATACAGAGCAATCATAGAATAAAGGGCGTAAATACCTGCATAGCTTTGATAACTTGCAAATTTGGAATGCCTTCAATATCGGGATGCACAGGTTTATGAAAATCCTTTTCAGCAACCATAACACCTTCTTTAAATAAGTATTCGTAGATAGCCCTACGATTCTTTTTTGGCATCAACATTCTATTCAAAAAATGTATTATTTAATTATGTATAAACGTATAATACGACAACTTAATAAGTACACATTACAAAAATATATGTTTTGATTTCCGTCAAAATTCAAATTTATCAAACAGGAATGACATTTTAAAATGTATGATATAACTGAATTAAAAGAAAATTAATTAAATAAATAAGTACTTACTTGGATGTTTGTGGATGAAAATTCTAAAATACGAAGGGACAGTACCTACCACAAATCACAATTATTTAGAAAGAAATCCATGTTATCAATCGACCAACCTCAAAATATTTTTTGTCAATAAACAACATTTTAATAACTAGTAACGTGGTATAAGAAATTATGATAACAGTTACCACTACCTCGTCGCGCGGCAAAAAGTCTATCAATGATAGACCGGCAACCGTGAATCGTGATCCCTAGATATTATATCTTAGTCCGTGCCCTAGTCCTAATTTGTCTCTACTTAACTTCTCTAGTCGATCAGTCGAGCAGTCGAGTCGACCATAGTATTACTCCCATAGGCCATAAGGACGTAGGGTAATTTTTAGTTAATACTTTAATAGTTTAATGGGTATTATGGTATTAGGTACCACGATTAAAGATATTATTAATTAATAATTAATATTCTATGGCAGACGTCTTAGGTGTCCAACCCGTGGTCCCCACTTAAACTTAATTACCATTAATTGATTAATTAATTGTATATAATTATAATATATTAATATTACGAAAAAAAATGTAAATATAAAAATATTTCTGCTTATTACTTGGTATTGTAAAATTATAAAAAAATGTATTTTGGTATTATAGAATGATTTAATCATTGAATTGTATTATTATTTAAAAAAGTCATCACAAAAGGTTAGACACACCATAGAGTAATATTATATTATAATAATTATTATAATATTTATTATAATTATTATTATTATAATATTACTCTATGAGACACACTGACTACTGCAGCTGTAGTACACTACGTCACTACGAGTGTAGTTTGACAGTTTTTACGGCTACTTTCATAGCACGATGCCACGAATCACGATGTGAAGGAGGTATTATCTTTTAGTTCTCTGCATGGTTACCTGTAGAATAAAACAATAATATTATATAGATAAGATGAAAACATTGAAAACTATTACACAATTTACACAGTTAACAGTTGAACTTTAGTCTTCAATATTTAACAATTTAAATTTAACAGATACATATATTTAATATAGGTTTTTCCATCAAGTATTTACTAAATAGTTTTTCGCTCTACATGAATATGCTCTAATTGCTCTAGGATTCCACACTTGTTAGAAATTAGATGCGATATTGTTTTACATTTAAATAATGTGTGAGATCACATGTGAAAATTTTTATTCTGAATTGCCGGTGATCGAAGACGCAATCAGAAAATGTGCTTTTATAAGCTTAGATATGGAGTTCTCCAAATTATTTGACAATGTATCAAAGCCATTTACGTGAGTTTTTTCAATGAATAAAAATAAAAATAGGAATCACAGATATAACAAGGCCAATAATATCCATGTAATATACAATACATTTTAATATGAGATTAAAATTATAATTACTAATAAAATTATCAAAAAATATATTTTTTTAGATGCTTACTTAAGAGGATTGGAAGCGGTGATTTTCTGTCTTTGTCTAACACATGTGGGACATTATATACGTCTGACAAAAATTAAGGTACTTCTAGCGAACAACTAGAACTTCTAGTTGTTCGATTTAAAATATGTAAAGATGTATTAATTAGTATACAAGTTTAATTTTCGTTGGTCGAAGCACTTTTTCGATTGTAGCAATATTTTTATAAGAATTAATATTTTAAATTTTATAAATTTGTCAATATTTTTTATTAAATGTATCAAAAATATGTTTCGACCGATACAAAGTTAACTTGTATACCAATTCAAAAATCTTTACATATTTTAAATCGAGCAACTAGAAGTACTTTAATTTTCATCAGGCATATTATATGTTCCACGTGTGTTAAACAAAGACAGAAAATCACCGCTTCCAATTCCCTTAATGGCAAGTATAAGTTTATAAGCTAGCATAGTTGATACATAGTGTGCTCTTACCTCAGTACAGGAAATTGGTATTAATAATATTAACTTTGAAACTCAACACAAATCATAAGAGCTAAGTAATCTCAGTTATAACAGAAATATTTCCAAAGATATTACCAATAATGGTTGCCAGTATTTTCCCATACTTTATTATTGAAATGAAATAATAGTCCATTTTAAATAAAAACAATTTTTGTCTTATTAATTTTTCCTATGACCAAATCTGTAACTTATTTGTATTCTGCTTGATGATAAAAATAATATTAAGTATTAGAGATGATTATTTTGTATTTCTAAATTTGGTAGTAAGATATCTATATAATTTAACAAAAATGTTCATTACTTATTTATATCTATGTCTTTAAATTATCTTTTTAAAATCCTGTAATTCATAGATATTATTGTCTAACTAATTATTATAATTTACTAACATTATAAATTCATTTACAGTTTATTTGATACAACTGAAGAACGATACAATAAATTGCATCAAAAAGTATCTGATATAACCTGTATTCAGTTAGGTATTGCGATTTATATTTATGATGCCAAAAATAAAATATTTGAAACGAAAACTTACTCATTTTATACATACCCTCAGACATTTTATAAATCTGATAGTGTAGTCAAATTTCAAACATCATGTGTTGAATTTTTATGTAAACATAATTTTGATTTTAATAAGGTAAATATTATTTTATACCTACCAATATATTTTAATTATTTAAATACATTTTTTTTTTTTTTTTTTTTGTAGTTGTTTCATAACAGGGTACCATATTTAACTGACAAAGAAGAATTAAAAATAAAATCAGAAATGTTGGATGAATTATTTTTTGATAAATACTTTGAGACTAATATAAAATTTCGTCCTATTGAAGAAGAATTAATGAAAATTTTAAAAATTGTTTCTGAATGGTATGATACTGCCAATTATGGAGAGCAGACATTTTTGGAAATCAATGGATGCAATGAACCTGCATACATTATATTAATGCAATATTATGTTCTGAAAAAGTTAAAATATATACTCATAGATGAAGTAATGCCTTAAAGGAAATATCTTGTAAAATATTTTTATTTTTATTTTTATATTAATATTTTTAAGAATCAATTAGGATTAACTATTACAAAAATAGAAGTCAATACTAATTCAGAAATATTGAACAGAACAATTTATGAAAATCTAAAATTAAGTCTATTAAATAAAATGATGGGTATCAAATATTTAATGAAACTAATATCAAAGTTGAAAAAACCGATAATTGGACATAACTGTGCTTTAGATATTTTAATTTTGTCTAACCAATTCTTTACACCCTTACCTGGTCAGTATAATATAATTATACATATTTATCAGACTAAAATACTAAATTAATTTAAAAATGTTCACATTTTAACTTTAAGATAGTTACCTAAACTGTAATATATTGTATCCAGAAATTTTGTTTTTCAGTCCTTAGATTGGTCTTATGAATCCCCCACATTCCTATCCATGACAGCTAGCTTTAGTTCTTTGTAAATGGTTCTTCCTTTATCTTCTATAATATATTTCTTATAAAATTGTCAATCTTACCAAATCAAATTTTCCAATTTTACTGAATAGAATTCTGTAGCAAAATTATTTTTAAAGTTTATGAAGTATATTAAATAAATCAAATATATTTATACATAATGTTAACATTTCATATTTCAGAAAATTTTAAAGATTTCCAACATTTTGTATCTAACAATTTTGGACCAATATATGATACTAAATTGTTATGTAAAGAAGTAAAACGTATAGTATCTAAAAATGGTTTGTAAGGTTTATTAAACTATAAAGTTTATATTGACTCATGATTTTTATAAATTTAATAAGAATTATTGTTTTATTAGATAAATGGTTAGGAAGTTCTCTCTCAGAAATATATTCATATTTAAAAGATGGAGACGGCCACAAATACGCAGATACCATATGTATTCAATTGACTGGTATTGAAGAACGTAAGAATATAACATATTTCATAATATTTAAATTTAGTTAAGTTACAAAATATATATTCTTTAGAAATAGTTAAATCAAAAATATAATGCTTTGTCTTATTTTTAGTAAAAACCTATCAATTTAAAAGAACTAGTAATAACTTGATATAATTTTCAAGGGAAAAGGAGATTTACAGGAATTTGGAAACTATAGAGTAATAAAACTTATGAGTCACACTATGAAGATTTAGGAAGAGTTAATTGATTTAAATATTAGAGGTGAAACATTGGTTTCAAAACAGTTTGGTGTTATGCACGGCAAGTCAAATATGGAGCCAATATTTTGTGTGAGACGAGTGATTGAAAAGTATAGAGAAAAAAGGAAGTTATGTATGATTTTTATTGATCTAGAGAAGCCCTAGAGAGGTTTTGAAATGGACATTGATGAAAAAAGAGTTACCAATAGCGTATGTAAATATAATTGAAGACATGTATGAAGGAGCAAACACAAGGGTTAAAAGCCTTTTTGGTGAAACTGAGGAGTTTAGGGTTGGGGTTGGAGTGTACCAAGGTTTAACATTGAGTATTTACTTGTTTTCTTTAGTAATAAACGAAATAACAAAAAGTATACAAGGTGAAGTTCCATGGTGCATGTTGTTTGCGGATGATGCAGTGTTGGTTGGAGAGAGACTGGAGGAGGTGAATTTTAGACTGGAAGAATGGAGGAAAGCACTTGAGAGTTAAGGATTAAAAATTAGTAGAAGTAAAACTGTGTATATCAAGTTTAATTTTCATCTTGGAAATAGAGCCCAAAGAGTAAATCAGAATAGGCATTTAGTAAATATAGTGAATGAAGTAGTAGACAAAGTTGATAGTTTAAAGCACTTAAGATTCGTATTACAAAAGGATGGTGGTTTTGACGAAGATATTATGCATAGGATTAAGTATGGATGGATGAAGTTGATAGAATCATCAGGTGTTTTATGTGATAAAAAAATCTAAATCAGGTTAAAAGGTAAATTTTGTTAGACAGTAGTAAGGCCAGCGATGATGTATGGATAGGAATGTTGGCTATAGATAAAACAATGGAGAAGAAAATGAGTGTTGCGAAGATGAGAATGTTAAGATGAATGAGTGGAGTGATGAGAGAAGAAGGAATAAGAAATGAATATGTAAAAGGTAGTATAGGAACGGCTCCAATAGTTGACAAATTTTGTGAGAAAAGGCATATTTTAAGAAAAAAAAAACTGAAGCAGTTTCAGTGACATAGAACATTGATGTGAATGGAAAAAAAGGAGGAGGAAGACTGAAAAAGAGATGGTTTGAACTTTGAAGTTATAGAGTGCGATATGAAAATGACTGGTGTTTGTGAGGAGGATACAAAGGATTATAGTAAGTGGAAATTGAGAACCTGGGTTGCCAACACCAAATAGTTCGGCCCAAAGGCGAAGAAAAATAAGAAGAAGTAATAACTTGATAAAATAAAATGCGTATTTTTATTTTAGAAATAATATTTATGTAATTACCCATAATAAAAGTTATTTTTCTAAATTCTATTTTTAATATTCAATACCAAGCAATTATTTCTGTTTAATTAACATTTTTGACATATAATTTTATTGCATAAAAATTAATAAAAATTATTTCTTAAATTCTAGCTCAAGATATGAAATTACACCATGCGGGTTGGGATGCCTATTACACTGGTTATTGTTTTGTTAAAATGATTCATATTATTAAAAGCTTTTCTTGTAAAACGTAAGTAATTCATTTATGCATATAAATTATTTAAAAAATGTTTTAGCTGCTCTTAATGTATTGCATTTTAAATTCAAAATTAAAATAATTTATAATAATATATAGGGTTATTCATTGAGCATTTTCACCGCCTTTTTTTTTTTTTGTTTTTAATGAATTTACTCAAACTCAGACATTTTTAAATATTTTTTAAATAAACTCAAATTTTGTTTGTACTACTTTTAGTGTCCTGTTTTAAAACTCTTGTTTTTCATATGAAAACCTCACTTTACTGTAAATTATTTAGTGGATAACTTTTTTGATAATCTTTATCTATCCAATTCAAAATTTGAATGAGTAGTTTCTTATTTATTAAAATGTTTGTACTAAGGATAAAAGTCCTTAAAAATTGTTTTACAAAAATATAAAATAAATGTAATATTGGAACAAGTACCTAATTATTATACTTAGGCTATTTTTACAAATAATTAATGTTAATAGGACACTGCACCAGCATGTGTTGTCTCCTTCACACTTTAAAGAGGAGAGAATTTACTGTTCAATGTTGTTTTTATTTTTTTAATATCACAATTAGAAGAAAAAAAGTTATTCAAATTTGAATAATTCAATATTACTTTCATAAGATGGACACAACACATATGGGATTAGTGACTAAAATTTTCAAATCACTGTAGCCTTCATTTTTTAAATTGCATTACTTTGAACAGAAAGTCAAATAAATCAAAAACTCCTCTTACCAATTTTGATTCTGATATGTCACATTTTTCAGAAAAATCATGCACTGATAAATTTAGAAAAAGGGGGTTCTCATTTAAAAACATAAGTTTTATCTCCACATAACACTTTTGATGTAGTACAAAGAATCTCTAGAATTTTATTTTAATTTGGTCTTTTAATGAACATTTATAGTGAAAATACAAGTACTAGATATACCTTAATAGAACTTTTTAAATCAATAGAATTTTCTAAAAACAAATTATTCACGAGTCGATCAATATCAAATATTTTGGTGAGTATTCAATATTTTTTAAGCTGTTTAAAGTATACATTTTATGAAAAATTATATACTTCTATCATCTTTATAAATATGTTTTAATAAAGGATTTGGAGGCAGATGGTCGTCATTATCAGACTAATTATTTAATAATTCAGAATAAAGGAATTCTTTATAAGGCGTTGGATTTAAAAAAAGTAAATAATACAATAAAAATTAACCGATAATATTTTATATTTGTATATTATTTTGTTTCATTATGATTATATTTTTGGTTTCAGCTTAAACAAGATCTCAAACAAATTTGTATTTTTGATATAAAACTACTTTCAAAATATACTGCACTGGTTGCCTTCCCTTTCATGTATGTTTTTCTAAATTAACTGTCTTAATATTTTTAATAAACAAATTTTCTTAAAAATTATAAATCCACAACATTAATCTAAAGCCACTATTCTATAATTTGTTAGATTTGAATTTAATACTTTTAATATCATACACAAACAAAGTAGTAGAACAAAACATTTTCAAATCTCAAACCACCAACACCTTAGTTTAATTATCCTCAAAATATTTATAATAGAAAAAAAATAGTCTTCTTTATTGTTATGAGTGATTACATATTCATAGACGCAAATCCAATTAGTACTCAAAGAGTGCTCAAATCCCTCCAAAATCAACTTGTTAGTGAACTGTGTGGGGTTATGCCCCTCACACTCCTCAAAAGTCACAAATATTCTATAATCTATAATAATAAAAGATAAAATTATCATTGAATAACATACTTTGTACATAATGTAATAGAAACTTTTATTATAAATTATAATATTATTAATGTGTATTAAAACAAAATCAAACAATTGAAAAAAACAACCTTTTTCCTGTTTATTAAAAATAAATCAATAAATATATTTATAATTGCATGAGTACTTTTTTAAAATAATATTTGAAATATTAAAAATGATATATGATATATCTTATTATATTTAATATGGGGTTACTATTTTTTTAGCCCTCAGTATTTCAGCCTATGAACATATTATTAAGTTTTAAAGATTAATCTTTATTGTAATAACAGTTTAAACTGTAATTTATCTTAACAAACAAAGTTGTGAATTTAAATTGAGATTTTTCATCTAAAATAATTTTTGTTTTCAATAATAATTTTTATGGTCCAGCTATTCAAAAATAAAATATTTTTTATCAGTATTATTGATTAAATGGAAATTCATTGTTTGTCTCTATCTTTTTAAATTTTACCAAAAACCATTAAATGATAGCACTATTTATTATTTTTTTATAATTTAAACTTAAGCTGTATACATATTATTAATATTCATTATTATGATTACTTATTTAACATATTTTAAATATTTAAAAATGTTTTTAATAGGCATAGTCGTATCATTTATAAACTAAAGACAAACTACAAAGTGGAAAATTATTCAATATATCAAAGAAAGAAAACAAACAAACAAATTATTGGTCTCAGTTTAGCTATGTTTGTATATATAATATATATAAATATCCAAACAATCAAACATTAATATTATTACTTTTTTTCAGAATAACTACTTGCGTAACAATTATAAAGTATTTAAGGAAATAATTAAAGATGTAAGTACAAATTCTAAATATCTCAAAATATTTGATAGTATTAAACTATATAAATTATATATTAAACTATTTTAATAATATATATTTAAATATTATGTAATTAAATTGTAAGATTAATTAATAATAAAAATGCTCAAGTTTGTTAGTAGAAATATGCATATTTATTTAATTAGAAACTGTCTGTCATCATTTAATACACAAAGTATTTTAATAAAAAAATATACTTTATTAATTATTATTATTACTAATCCATTGTAAGTCAAGATTAAAACTTATCGTGTTCTTAAGAGGATGTGAGCTCTTTTTTCTAAATTGCTATTTTTTTACGTCTTAAAATATCCATTACTTGCTTCGTTGTGCATGGATCATAGAGGAAAAATGAGCTGATATCCTCTTATAGTCTAATACCTTGAAAAATGGAAATCAATATTTTAGTAGCAATTTTAGAAAATATGATGTTCATCGTTAGCCATGTCTATGGTATGTGAATGAGTAAAGTAGTAAAATTATTTAAACTATAATAGCAATATATTTTTTTCCTTTATTGCTATATACACAACCTGTACCTCAAGGGTACAATGAGAGTATTAGCTAAGACATAAAAATTATGATACATTAGTAAACTTGATAAAAGCATCCACCCAGGGATGACACTTTTAAGTTAGTTGTACATTAATTTAGTTGTGTATACTGTATACATTATTTTAATTTTTTATTAATTTAACATATCTCTAAGAGGATTGGAATGAGATGCTAGATACTAGATTGTGGAATCTTTTATAATAAGATACTGCTTCTCCTCTTACAATTTTAATTTTCAGGTCTGTGTGAAGGGTATAATTTGATACATATTAGGGAGAGTTCTTTAATTTCTTTAATGTAATATTTTGAAAAGCCTGAATACAATTTAAATTTGATTTTTTAGCATTTCCTCACAGTTGGAGATCATAAATCCAAATGGATTTGATGAGAGATTTATACATTAGTAGTTTTATATTTAGATTTGTGTGTTTGTTATTAACTAGTAAAGTTTTAGTCCTACGAATTCGCAGGTTTAGTTGAATCCTTTTTACATGTGGCCCAAATGAGTCTACGGCCAAAGTTAAGCTGAGATATTTTTTTGCTGGAGCAAACGAAATTTGAGTACCATAGAGAGTGACTGCTGGACAATGTCTTAGCTTAAGGGTAAACGTGTCATTTGATTTGTTTTGATTTACCTCGACCCTCCAATTAACCAGGTGGAGACCTGGAGATAAGGGAAAAGGGATTTTGAACATTATAAAATGCTACAATATTTGTTTTCATTTGTAGATATGATAAGTTATCATCTGCATAGTTTGCCACTATAGTGTTGGAGGAGGTTGGTTGATCTGAAGTATATTGTACAGTATTGGGAAAGGATGCCATCCTGTGGAACACTAGTTCTGATGTTTGCTATATTGGAATATATATACGGATTTAAAATGGATTTGAAAATAACGATCAGTTAGATATTACTTAAGTAGAGTATAGTAAATTTGGGCAAAAATTTCTTTAGCTTGTAAAACAGTTCCTTGTGCCATACACGGTCAAAGGCCTGTTGGATATCAAGAAAATTACAGGAACAGTACATTTCTTTTTTTCCAAGTGTAAAAGAGAGTGAATCAACTTGTCTATGTACTTTGTATTGTCGAATATTGTGCGTGAAAACCAAATTTGTAGTTTTTTTTGTCATTAATTAGTAGAAGTATGAGGTTCAGTATAAGTCTTTTCAGAGCTATTGCGAAAAATACACTAATTGGTCTATACGGCATTACCAGGTTGGGATGCTTGTTTAGTTTTGGGGAAAGGATGATTTTGGAGAACTTCCACTAGAGTGGAAAGTGCGATAATCTGGGTATGGTGTTAAATATGTGAATAAGTAGAATGATTGCATCACATTCAGAAAGGCATCTAGCTACTTCAGCCATTATTAGATCGAAGACCAGAGACTTCCTCAGAGTGTACCTACTCTTTAATATTGTAAATTTAATATCGTTCGGTGAAAAATGTTTAATTGGGAGAGAAGGTTGTAAAGGCATATCAAGATTACTAAAAACCGTATTTGAGTTGACAGGTGGAATATCTTTGAATAGGTTAGGTTACTTTAAAATTAAGTGCTTGTTTGGACGCTTTCCAAAGACTGCCATTATTTATAAATAATTTAATCATGAAGTTTTCATAGAAAAGGTTTTTGATTTGAATTACAATACTAAATTATTTTTTTCAAATTATATAATATTTATCATTAAATTTAAATTATCATGCAGTATGATCAATAACTTACACAATACGGCACTGCTTTCACTGTTTTTTTTTTATATTGAATGTTATGACCATCGTATTTATCTTTAAAATTATACTTATAATACCTAAACCGATTTCTTTTTTATGTATTACTATTTCATTTAAAAAAATCTCTTAGGAACAAAATAAGATAAAAATAAAATATGTGTAATATAAAAAATTAACGATATTTTAATAAATGAAAAAAATCTATTAATTTCCTTTATAATATGTATGTAGTTTAAGTATCATTCTTCCAAAGTTTGACAACCATTAAAACACTTAATATTATAAAAACAATTTAATAATAATAATAAAATGTTATTCTATGTGAAAATATTAAAAAGCATATAAATGTATTAAAGTTTAAATATATCAATCAAATAATCAAGATGTTTTACAAAAATTGCTTTTAATTGAGCGTTTATTAATACATTGTAAATATTATTTTACAAAAGTGAATGTGATGGAAGTGACGTGACTTGAGTGGCAGGAGATAAGAAGCCGCCCATTGAAGGCACTTAAGGTTGGGATGTGAAGTTAGGATTTTAATGTGCTAGCAAGAAACAGTGGGATTACAAAATTAGGGGAGATAGGTATATACAATTTTAGATAAGTAGGTCACGACACCAGGTACGTTTAAGACGCCTTCTGGGGTCACCAGGAATAGCGTTGATGGATAGCTCGAAAATCAGGGGATTACGTCGGTTGTGGAACGGAGTCAGTGGCGTGGTGAACTAAAAATATTCCAGAGGCAACCCCCCTTATAGAAGACCCACCCCACATGTATTTACATGTAAATAAGTACAATCCTTGATACCCACCCCCCAATATTTGAAAAATCCCAGAGGCAATTGCCTCTGAAATTACTCTTTGCCACGTCACTGAACGGAGTGTGTGCGTTAGTAGAAAATTTTTGCGACGTTTTGGACTGTTGGAATGGCTAGATCTCTATGTAGAGTGTCGTTAGATACATATTAGGGGGCTTTGGTTATTTAACGGAGAAATTTTGATTGGATGACTTGGATTTTGTTTAAGCTGGACTTTTTGGCTGCACCTCAGAGTTGGATACCGTAAGTCCAGATTTGAGTAGGAGTTTGTATAATAGTAGCTTGTTTTTTTTTTTTTTTACATTTTATTTTTAACCTCAGATTATAGTAAACACAAATAATTGATTAAATCAAAACAATAGTTTTTTTTTTAAATTTTATTTTTAGCAAACTAAAATTTTCTTTTACACCATCGTGTGCCTGCAAACGAAAGAATAATATTCAGAATTTCAGAATTATATATGTCAATCTATTAAAAAACCGCGTGGGGATTTCCCACCATAGTTTCATTTATGATTCATCCCCATTCTCCAATTAACACCAGGTAATACAGCTAGTAATAATATGTTATAAGTTATAACTTATAACCTTATAACTTATAAAATATTATTTTACTTATTTTTCACAAACATTAAGTATTGCCCGGCGTATTGTATAGACAAAATAAGTACGTTACTGCAATGTATAATTATGAAAGATGAAGACTTCATTTTTCAGGATACCCTCATCGTATCACCATATTCGCAGTAGTTAAAGTGGTGGGATACGGAATCCCCCTTCTAATTTACAAGAAAATTATTCCTCCCCTCTAATTTTAGTCTCCAAAGTCCGGGAGGACACTTAACAAGAAATTTATTATAAATTTACGTTGCGTGTTAATTTTAGCAATTTATTAAATGGCTTACGCATACACACACATCGATTAATCATCGAATTTTAATTTTAAACGTATTTTATTTCGCGAAACTAATCTCCACGTTTCTAAAAATGGGAACGCGTGTGATAGCGATTATTAAATAATAAATTATAATGACTAAAATAGTGTAGTGGTGTGTCTAACTTAACATATACTGGCTATACCTACTGGTTATATAGTATACCTACTTTTATTTATAAATAATATTTATATAGCTTATGATACATATTACTTATGTGATATAATAATTAAAATTTAAATAAATGATTAAACTTAATGAATATGAATATTTATTATAAATTATTTTTTATTTGTTTTTTTAGTATAATGTTAAATACAAAAATGTGAACACATATTTGTTTAAACATTTCAGGCAGAGCGGCTTTTAGGGAGGAGGCATATGAGCCATGAGTTCATTATTAATTAGGTTAGGTTGATTAATATAGAAATACAATTTTAACCATAACTTACAAATTAAAAAGAACGAAGAAAAAATTTGATGTTTTGTTTTAGATATTAATTTTCCTTTTATTTTAACCTACCTATCAAATTATATGTTATGTGCCTAGTGCCTACTATTCATTATAAAATTATGTAAATAATGTGTCATGTGCCTTCTATTCATTATAAAATTATGTAAATAATGTGTTATTGTGTTACATGCATAGCCGCAACTAGAGCTATATTTTTATATTCTCTAATTCATGAATTGTTAGTTATCTTAAAGACATTACCAGCTAGTGTTAAGGTTATATATTTTTTATTTTATTAATTTTATATATCATAAACTGTTCATTTTTACTCTAAATAATAACACTCATTTTTCTATATTATAGAAACACTTGCTGACTTATTTTATTATAGTTTTGATATATACATACTAAAAAATATTGGCCCCCTCTAGGCAAAACACTAAAGCCGATTCTGATTTCAGGCCATGAATTGCAATTTATTTTTTACTTAACAGGCATTTTATGTTTTAAATAATTTTTCTCGGGAGCAAATTTGATTTTAAATACAATTTACATAATTTTTTTATAAACAACGGTGTGTGAAAATATTAAAGTATGGAATATACCTAGTCGGTTTCTTAAAAAAATTTGGTTGGATATAAAGACTTTGGAAGAACTCAAAACGCTCTTCATTTGTCGCCTGTCGGTAATTTTAGTCGACATTTTATATTATAAGTTTGTATAATTAAGTATTGTTGTAGTTTGAGACATACAAGAGGTAAAATTTTTAACAGGCTACGAATTGTACGGGTTCAGCTAGCTTATAATAATAATAATTAATAAGCAACCATTTACAAATAAACAAAAATTTCGTAAATTTAAAAATGTTTTAGAGGGTATCTACACTGGTGGGCTTCCCTCCTCACGTCATCCACGTTATGTTAATTATTAATTATCAAATTTACTTATTGTGTGTACAAATATTACAGATTGTAAATATTCTATTTTATCTAATAAAAAAAAATCTCAAAATGTCTGTTTCACGTTTTAACTGAGCCTATCTTCTGCCTCTATAAGTCTAATATATCTCTGTACCAAATTTCGTCACAATCGGTCTAGCCGTTTAGGAATGAATAAAGGTCAAACAGACAGACAGAAATCCATATATATATATAAAATAGTTGTATATTTTGCTATGTGAAGGTGTCCATTTTTATATATAACGAATATAAGCCATTACTGTTCAGTTTCATCCTAGACAGTTGTGAATTGTGATACAATTGGACATTCGTTGAACTCAGAACTGTAAATAGTACAGAGTTATCTAAATTTTATTTATCGAGTGAATTTGATAATTTTTCGCTAGATTTTTTATGATGGATATGTTAAAGTTAATGCTAGTGCTGACTTCAAATTATTCAGGGTCATCCACATTTTGTTTTTCTGAACAAATCTGGTTTAACGCCTATGCGAATTTATACCATTTTTTTTTTTTTTTTTTTTTTTTTGTATAACTATGTACTTCAACGAGTTTATTGGCGGAAACCGTTCAATTTTAAGTTATAGCTTCACGAAGTGGTTTTGGTGTTTTACGCATGCGCATTAAATTTATGTGCTAATTTTATATTCTGAGCTAAGCGATGAATGTATTGATTTTACACTGATGTGTGTTTTCATACACGATAAGTTGTCAAAAAAATGCTTTGATTTTATTTTTATTTCAAACAAGTTTTGATCAAAAAAAATTTTTTGCTTAATTCTATAAAAAGAATACTAGCTGTAACATAATATAATTCTATTACTTCTTATATGCTTGTATAAAAACATTATAAGTATAAAAAAATAATATTAGTATAAAATTAAAAAAAGCGTGTAAGTCGTAGATGTCGCTCTGCTGTACAGTATAGGACATAGGTTACAAGTGCATGGGTTACTGTAATGAATGGAATTAAATTTGAATCCAATGATATTATATCATTGTAAACGAAAAATAATTCTGAGAGGAGATGGTTTATCTGTCTAGGATATATTATAGATTATTATAAATTTTCAAATTTTAGATTTAAAAAGGAAAATTTTTATGAATTTCTATCTAAGATAATTTAAACATTGATTTTTCAACTGCTATTGTAACAATATATTGGGTGTTTTAAATTAAATTCTAAAGCTTTTCTACCCAAAAAATAAATTTTTAATAATATTTATAGAAAAAAAAGCGGGTAAGTCGTGGATGTCGCTCTGCTGTACAGTAGGTTACTGTAATGGGTGGCATTAACTTTGAATGCAATGATAGGTATCATTGTATACGAAAAACGATTCTGAACGGAGATGATTTGTCAGTCTAGGATATATTATATTTAAATATTGTCATATATTCTATTTTGAAACAAATATTTTATTTTTCAATTAAGTCGCATTTTGCATAAGGCATGGTTAATCAATTAGTGTAGTTATCATAATTTTATTCATAATACCTTATATTATCATAGATATACGAATATCTGGTTTGAGGATAAATCGTTATCATTACGCGATTTCATAAAAATTTAAAACTCAAACACTCAAAACATTTTTCCTATAATGACGCTTCAAATTTTCTCTATACTTATTTGAAGCAAAACTTATGGAAAACTTGGTGTTAAATTTTATAACCTTAGATATAAATACAAACAATATTATGAATTTTGAACTACAAAATAATTAGCAAATATTCACGGTTTTGACGAATTTTTGTCAATATTTGAAATTCAAATGCTAATTAAAAAAAATTATACCTATGTATTTTTATAATTTTTTAATCACTATAAGAATAACTTACGAGGAACTTTGTATTAAATTTTCAAGAATTTTGATAGGGCCATAAAAATTTTATCGACTTATACTTTTTGAATAATAACAAATATTTAAAATCGTTTCAGGATAAATCGTTATCGTTACGCTATTTTGTAAAAATTTAAAATTCAAACGCACTTAAAATTTTTCTTTTAATGACGCTTCGAGTTTTCTCTATAGCTACTTGAAGGAAAACTTAGTGTTGTATTTTTAATCTTTAGTTATAAACACAAAACTAACTAACCTAACTAAAAAAAGTCGAAAATTTGTGAAAATTAAACTGTATATAGATAACACTAACATAAACATTTGGTGAAATTTCAAGTATTTACAGTGATTAGTTTTTGAATTACAACCATATAAAAAAATCAATTTGGTCGAAAACTGGTTTTGCGTAAAAATTCCAGTTTTTCTGTGTCATTTTTTTTTTGTTTTCTCGATTTTTTTGAAAACTGTTGGAAAATGTTTACTTTTGACCTCTATAATGCACCAAGGATCTTCAATTTTACATCGGAAACCACCCCTAAAGTTTGAAATCGAAGCATTATTTCGACTAGTTATGCTGTTCACAGACACAAAAAAAAAACACATCATTGTAAAATCAATACATTCATCACTTCGTTCAGGAACTAAAAAATTGCATGGTGGATAGAATATACTTAAATAAACTTTCGGTGAAAATGTCATGTATCTATGTTTTAAAGTGACATCAATAACCATAATCGATTTTGTCGAAAATTGATTGTGCATGAAAATTCCCGTTTTCCGAAGCACTTTCACTGTCGTAGAACGTGATGACAGATACAAACACATCATGGTAAAATCAATACATTCCTCGTTCTGCTCAGAATCTAAAATGTGAAATCATTTTTCTCATACAAAAATACTAGAAATGAATGTAGAATAAAACAATCATCACGTAGCTGGTTTTAAAAAACAATGCTAAGAGTGTCAAAATGTCGGCTCTACTTAACATTATGGTAACTGTTCAGCTATACTATACGGTCATAAGCCACTAAGCAGTAACTCCAAAAAACGAGTTTTTTAGGAAACAATAAAACAGTTTTCAACATTAAATTAGACCGTAGAGTAAAAATAATAATTTTTTAAACATTAAAGAGATAGTATATCATTGTATTTTTCATGAGGAAACTATTGAACCCCAAAAAAAGTTGATTAATACATTTTTATGGACTTACTGCTTTTTAGCTTATATTAGCCAAAAATTAAAAGCAGTAAGTATAATTTTATTTGGAGTTACTGCCAAATGGCTTCTAATATCATTGGCATGTATTGGATAAAGGGAACATACTAGTTCTCCCGGAGTATGATAAGAATTGTAAAAAGTGCTTTCTGAATACAATAATTACTAGGGGAAAAAGCAGGAATTCCAGGAGTTAACGGATCACTTACTGATTTTCGTTCTAGTATTTGGACATATTGCTTTTTTGCTTCTTATCTTAATGAAATCGTGTACATACCGCCTTTTTCTTATTTTCTTATATATCTATATGGATTTCTAATGAGAAAAACCTTAAATTTTAGTATGGAAATCGGAATTGAATTAAAATCTCTATCGATGATAAACACCAAAAACTCAATTTTGAAAAAAATGGAGTTGCTGCTTAATGGCTTATGACGGCAGTATAAAGACAATAAACAAAGCCAATACTAAGACTGACAGCCAAAGGCAAAACTAGGAATTTTTATTAGGACAGGCCAAAAGAAAAATATTATTATATAATGACTAATGAGTTTAGTTTAAATTTTAAATTTTATTATGTCAGTATATTATCCAGTAAGTATTAGGTCAGGCCATGGCCTCAGAGGCGTAATTAAGAGGGGAGGGAAATAGACCCCCCCCAAAAAAAAAAAAAACTTAATATATTACTAAAATTTCATTTCTGATTAGGTAAGTTACTGTATGAGGCTTACAGATTTTGCTAAAAACATGTAATTTCCCACCACAAACCATATTCCTAATTATGCCTAATTCCTTTAATGCTTGATCAATATAGTATTACTATTATAGCATTTTTATTAGTGACCAGTGGGTTCATATTTATTTATATAGAATTTTTAACTGATACATATATTCATTGATTGAGTATTTATAATCAATGATATATTATACCATTATTTTATTTATATTTCACGATCATATTTTACTCTAAAATCAATAGTAAAATATAATAATATAATTCAAGTTTTTAAACTAAATATATTCTTGGTTACATAAATAATAATATTATAGTCATTGTTAATTGTCAAACGTCAGCCAGTGGCCTTCGCTGCCAAAGCTTATTCTAATAAAATAAAATAAAAATAATGTTATATTTTCAGGTTATTGTTTTAAAGTATAATGATTTAACAATTATGATAATATTAATATTATAATTTATAAGTTTTTCAATGTTTACACTTGTGCAGATGTAATCTATTTGTAAGTTTGGTTTACAATAAATATGAGCTGAAGAAATAAACTATTTATTAGTAATATTATAAAATATAAATTTTTTAATGATATTAATTATTTTAATAGAATATTTATATTTTGCTTTCATCCACATCCACCTCCAGAACATGCACTTCTCCTTGGAGGTCTATAATTTGAACCACTACCAGACCCCATTAAAGGATTGTAATCTAAACAAAACAAAAAAATATTTAAAAATAAATAAAAATATGTGTATTAAATAAATATAAAATTATGAGTAAATTATTAGTAATTTGCATATACAGTTAATAAATTAGTTAATATGTATATTTTATATTTATAATAATGAAAATAAATATTAAATGGGCATCATATCTGGCCTACAAGTAGTTTCAATTATCTACATAAAACATAATAGATGTATTCAGAAGTAATACAGTATACCTTGGTTGAATCTAGTCGAGTATACAAACAAATATAGAATTATGAAATACATTTTATCAAATATGATTGTTACACTTTTTACAACATTTAAATTTAAAAATAAATATTACCTGGTTTTGAATTCTTGGACTTTTGAGACCTGTTAATGGACTGCCCAGAAGTTCCATTATTTAATAATGCTTGTTTTTCTTCTAATATTTTCTTTTCTTTCTAAGATAAAATTACATCTTAATTCAAATCATAACTTAAAATTTATAATTAATTAATTTTACTTCTTTTTGTTTCTCTAGTGCTATTTTTGCCTTTTTCTCATATTCTTCTTGGAATTTTATTCGAGCCTTTTGTAATTCCTCTTGTTTTTGTTTAAATAAATCTGGATCTATACATTTTATACGGTTAGTGCTTTTTTAAATTTTTTTATTTCAATGGTAGTTTTTCATACTTTTTTTAATGTCTGCATCATATGCAGCTTCTGCTCTTTGTTTTAACCATTTTAAATAATGAGGCCATAATTTGGGGACTAAATATGCCAACAAAATGATAAAAGCCAGGAAGTACCATCCATTATTTTGAACAAACCCTAAAAAGCTCCATACGTAGTCTATATTGGAAAACAAGATATTTTTCAATTTAATTAATTACTATCCATAGATACAAATTGTAATTTATAGCATAAATGATTTATTATTTAACATATAAATTATTCCAATAACCTAGATATTTTATTTAAAGTCTCACCTGTAATAGATTCAAAATATGAAATTTCTTCATCATCTGCGTTAATTATTTCTTCCTCCATATCCATTTTTACACTTTAACAAATGATTATTTTCTATAAACCAAATTTCATAAGATTTCTTGCGTAAATTTAAAAAGAGTCAACTGACCCCCACTCGCCACCTAATTTAATAAACAAAAAACAATTATACAGCTGCACTTCACACTCAGCACTCAGCGTCTCAGCGAGAACTAAGTAGTTAGTACTTATTACTTTTATGTCATATCATAGTTAGTGGTTCACTCGGTATTGTTGTCTCAATGATTAAGCTAATAAATTATTATCGTGTCAATATGTGATATGCTTAGTATGATCTAAGATAATGTACAAGGCCACAAGGGTGATATTAAATTATGTAAAGTTGTTGTTGTTGTTGAATATTGATAAACAAATTTCAATTATCATAAACAGTGTGACCACAGAATAGATTATTCTACCTGACCAAGTAAGTATTAAGCTTAGATATTTATGAGCATGGACTTAAAATGAAGTAAATGAACAATACTACTATAACCATTATTATATTCTGTGCTATAACCGTACAAGAACATAACGGAATATTGGAATATTAAATAACATTAATACATTATGATTATGAAAACTAATCGAGAACATCATTTTTAATGTTTGCAAAACCACATGTTATTAGATGAAATCACATTTTATTTGCATCGTAAACTGAACAATCAATGTTTTACTCCATAGACCTATTAACCAGGGGCGTCATTTCAACTTTTTTATTGTTGGTTGGTGCCAAAATTTTTGCAAGCCATTCAAGGAATCATTACCAGGCCACATGGAGATTTTTTTTGGTGGATACAGGGGGGGGGGGGTTAAGTGGTGACAAAAACTGTATCTAATATGTCACCTATATTAATATGAATACCTACATCACAATATTATTACTATTTTTGAAGAACTATATGTACTTTCAATGAGTTTATATTATATTGTGGATGATAGTTGTATTTGGTAAGTAAATTTATGGGTATAAAGCACCTTAATAGTACTTAATCAAACCTAACCTATACATTTTTTCTCCCTACACACTCAAAATAAATAATATAGCTAAACCTGAAATTTGTTTTATGGGTTACCTTGATCAAAATGGCACAAAAAAAAAAATATTAATATATAACAATATAATACTTAGGCATATCGGCGCTTATATTTATTGTTGGTAGGCCAAAGAAGGCGTTTATAAAAAATGTTGGTGCAAATGTACACCCTGCACCAGTGGCGTACATTCAAATTTGATATGGGGGGGGGGGGGGGGGGGGTGTAAAAAAAATAACCAACACTAATCGGTTTTTCCTCCGTTGTCTGATCGAGTCGATCGAGAAAATGACAATATTACTATGTACCTATGCAATTAACTGACTGTGTACGATCAAGTGTCTATTTTGATTGATATACGACAACCATAATTTCGTTATGAAGTCTTTTTTCGTTGTTGGTAAAGTATAGTGTTTAATCAATAGTCATATTATTATGACGATGACGTTTGCTTGTCCGTGTATAATAAGAAATTCATCAATAATATCACATTTTTTTTTTTTTTTTTGGTCCTGGGGGGTGGGTTGAACCCGACCCCCCTTTGCACGCCACTGCCCTGCACTCCCCCCCCCCCCCCCAAAAAAAAAAAAAAAAAAATGACGCCCCTGCTATTAACAGTATTAATACTAATTGGACTATGTTTTAATCGTACGTGGCGACGCTATCTAACTGAGCATGATTGACTCTTTTGATGTACTATTAAATAGCGAATACGAGAGCGACTGCAGATTGCGCTGCCTTGATGGCCCAGAATTTTTAGGAAAAAAATATAATATATGCATGACAATCAAGATTCAGCTATTCAAGTGTGAACCGAACACGTCTAAGTAGTCGATTGACCCCACTGAATTATATATTTCAGTGGTTGACCCATCATTAATTCAAGCAATTCAGCGCTTGAATATTAGGAGAACGGCTCCCGCTTATTAAAAAATAAATATTTTAGCGTATACCTTCTAATTATATCCTAGTCAATATAATATGTAATATATATTTTACTATAAAAAATGTAGTACACACGTACACATTTTTTTTACACTTATGTATCCCAACTTTCCTTCCTTCTTTTATTTTTTGCCAAACTCAAGTCATTATAGATTAAATATTCAAATAAATAATAATATATTCATTGTATCATGATGAAGTATGTACCATGTCCACTTAATGATACTCTCCTAGAGTTCTAGGTTGACCAAACACCGGAATTGCTTATAGACGATAATTATGTTGGTGAATCCTCTGGACTCCGATAATAACTGCTCGTTTTTAAGGACTCAGGAATTCATGGCTCATGCATATAGTAATAAAACCTTAACAAACTCGTTACAGCTCATATTGGGATAATGGGATATAATTAGTTAGCAATATAAGAACATAAACATGTTATAACGAGCAATGTAAATAACGTATGTATTATGTACCCAATTTCCAACTTGGTTAGGTATTAAAATAATATTATTACATTAACAAATGACTTACATAAAATTTTGATATTTAGCATAATAAAAGTCTCATTAAAAAAAATGAGTAGGTAAAGAGGAAGAAATATTGTTTTATTATGTTGCTCTAAAATTTGTAATGCTATATTGTAAAAAACCTCCCCCCATCCCGAAATTGTATTCTGTGTACGTGCCTGGGCCTAAGAATAATGAATCTCACCAAAAAAATCCAAATATATTTAACATTAAATATTTTAATGTATATTTAATATTCACTGAATATTTTTTAATTGTATTTAAATACTTGTTGGACAAATATTTAAATAATTAGTTGAATATACATATAGGTATTCATTAAAATATTCATTAAAATATTTAAGTATCTATCTGAACTCTGAAATACCTTTTAGAAGTTTTTTTGGTTTCACTAGCTGTCACCTACGACCTACATGGTTATTGATTGATCTAGGACTTACCTAGATTCTTGGCACTAATAGGCACTTTTGAATTTGTTCTTATTTTTATTTTACTTAGATTGCTTTTCCACCCTTTTCACTCATATACCTGTTTAATCTATTATAAATAAATGTCAATTTAATATTTATAAATATCGGGAATTGTAAAATCTTAAAATCAAATTTAACTTTAAATATAAAATTCAAAAACTTAAAATTAGAGATCTTAATCAAACTGAATGGGAAATAATTTGGATCTGTTTTCAGATATGTTATTACTTTATTGATTTTATTAACTAGACAAGCATTTTTTTATAACTTCAAATAACGTTTTACACAGTATAAACAGCAAACAGGGACTTTAAAAATGTATTATTTGTTTTCTTAAAGTCTGTTTATGTATAAAAGGCCTTTACAGTTTACATGGAGTAAATGCGCAATTATAACAGAAGTCCAAGTATAAAAATTAAATAGCACTAAATAAATATAATTGTCTAGGTACCTCATTACTACCAAGACTCAAGCTCAAGTATTCAAGTATATTTATATTTTATTGTGTGGAGGTAAAATTTGAAAGTAAAAAAATGTGTGTCTTGTCACCCTTTAAATACGAATATAAAATATAATATTTATAAACTTATTATTTATTAAACACTGCACATAATTGCATATTAAACTATTATTATTATTATACATACCTAGCTAATTGTCGCTATAAGAATAGGTATAGGTAGCTATATAATATATTATATAGTAATTATTATATTATAACTTTTAATTTATAACCATAAAATGTTTTAATTTAGTATGTAATATTAAAATGTTATGTACCTAGGCTTAAAAAAACATTCGGAGAAAAAAAACGAATGTAGCAATCCGACGACAGGCGACAGCATAGGAAATTGTCTCAAATTGATAATCGCGCTAAGCCGTAAAACCATGCAATTTTTGCCCTCTGCTATGAATCGGTTCGATTGACTAGTGTGAACTGTGAGTCGCAATCAACTGCGTAACCACTGTGTCACTCTGGTCCCAAATATGTGATTCCATTTTTTTTTTATGTATGTTTTTTTGTTTAGCTCAGGAATATAATTTGTAATCAATTATATTGAAATAATAGTTATTAATACTTGTTTATATTTTAAATAAAAGTAATAAAAGAAGTGTAACACACTAACACGTATATAAAAGATATTTTTGTTTATTTACTTACCTATTTTTTTTGTCGATCGTAACAAATTGGAAAATCTCAAAGATCAATCACAATAATTCTATTACAGTTGGCCATCCTTACACCTATATAGAAGGATGATCACATGTTAATAGTTTAAGGCTAAAATTCGAATAAAATTATGAGTACAGAGTACCTATAAATGGTAATCCTAGGATTAACTAGTATAGCTTAGCTCTATTCTCTATTTATTATACTTCACATCAAGCTTTTACGATGACATGATATAATATTATGTACCTATATAGATTTTTTTTATAACAGTACATATTCAAATACTCAATCTATACAATAAGCGTATTAGATAAGATACTAAACATAACATAAACTATTTATATAATAATCCAACCATTAGTGACAGACGACAGTTAGCTTGGTATATTCGTATATTATATAAAATATTATCTATTGAAGAAAGACATTTTTAATTTAAATGATCACGACACCATTTTCTTTTGAATCTACGTTGTGGATTTTCCGGAAGTGTGAAGGTATGTGACTCCTATATTAGTCGGTTGGGATGATTTTCTATTTTGATAAAAAAAACCGTTTTATTGTAGATTAATTCCGCTTCCGCTGTAACAGGTTTGATTGTTTGATATCTTTATCTTCGCGGAGGGTTAAATTAGAAACAAAGAGGTGAGCGTTAGTAATTTTTCTGAGAGTAATGTTCTGAAAGACTTTGTTTTAAGTTTTGTTTAAGTTGGTTTTTTTGTTGCTAAGCCTCAGAGTTGTAACCCATAAGTCCATATTATAGGCTTTAGAAGATTTTTGTATATTAGTAGTTTAGCTTTTAAGTTAGTAAATTTATTTTTGGATAATAACGATTTTATAGTGATCTTGATTGAGCATTAAGGATCTATCTTTTAACTCTTACCTATATTTTTGTTCCAAGTTAATGTTTGGACAAGAATTAAACTTAAATATTTAACACCATCGAGGAGCCTATAGGTATTTAAGTTTATTTTATGACTTAGGTTATTTTATAGCATTTTTCTTTGTCCCCCCTCCTCTCTCCCATATCAAACCAACACTCGCTGAGCAGTCCAAAAACTCCACACGGATAAAGAAATAAATAATTCTACATTTCTACTTTATTCATAAGTACCTCATAGTTAGTCATTAAATTTTATATTTCCTATAAATTCACAAGCATTATTAATGTAGGTACAAAAAATATATCATAAATTATAACAGGTGAATGATAATTTATAACAACGACGGTCATAAATCCACGTGGCGCATGTTCAAAACTATATGCTTGGTAAAATATTAAATTATCAATTAATGATTAAAGATAATTAAATATAAATTATGTTAAATATATGCCGTAGCCTGTAGCGTCGGTTATTGAGTACCTACATATTATAATTGGTACCTATGGCTATTAATACAATATGCAAGAACATTTTAATATAAATATATAATTATAACCATAGACGTAATTTCAATAAAAAAACTAAGGGTGCTTATATGTTATGCATTTTGTCATTTAATTTTTTTTTTTGAAAGAAGTTTTTGATACATAAACACGATCATTATTTGAGGGTGCCAATTTTAAAATTGGGGATACTAATACCCCCTGAGCCCCCCCCCCCCTATTTGCGCCTATGATTATAGCCTATATGGCTATATTACATGTGTGTGTGATATACCGTGCTCGCACTCACGTTTTTACAGTCGAGTGAATTTTATTTTTGATAAAAGTCATTCAAATGTCAAATCAATAATAGTCATGTATACAATTATTTATTATATTATATAGGTACTTATTATTATTTATTTAAACAAATGTAATGTGTACACAGTTTTTAATTTTTGTGATTTAATTATACAATTATATAATATTATTGTGAGCTCACTATTTTTTTTTTAATGTTATAGTTATATCAAATATCCGGGGAACCGGGGTGGTTGTTTCTGGATATCAACAACACCGAACATCTGCTGTGATGATAAAGACTTGACACTTGAAGGTTTTAACAAGTTCAAGTATCGGCAGCAATCTATAGACTACTAAACTACTAACTAGTATGATGTATATTATATGTGTATAGTGTATATAATATTTATGTAAGCTGTGGCCTTCCAACTGTGGGTAGTCCGTATCCGTACTATGTAATGTAAGCAGTGTAGTTTTAGCTTTTATTACTCTAAGCATTATAAGCTGTAAATTGCATTGCAACAACAATAATAAACAGAATACATATATTATTACTATGTGGTTTTAAACAAGTTTTACATTTTTATTCCTAGTTGGGAATAACTATAGCACCGATGCAATTGATTATAAATATTTAATTATGTACCTATACAAGTATACAACATTTGTTGAGCTATTTATAGGTATAAGAATTTTTCTATTTTTATTAATTTTTTTTTTTTTTGTTACTATTGTCTATAAAACAGTTTTCGCGCTTTCAAAAAGCTTTAAAATGTAATGCAAAATTCCTCAACAGTTCAAGCAGGCATTTTGTTTAATTTTTTTTGTATACTACCTACCCAAGTAATGTAGGTACAGATTTTTACTTTTTAGTATCAACATCAACTATTCATCTCTATCACGGTTTTTTGTTTGGAAGGTTAGTAGAAGGTTTATGACTCTAAACGGCTTTTAACACAAATCTCGATAATTGAAATAGCGATATGATGTAATATAGGTAATACAATACAATATAATATACATAATTTATAATATAATACGATATAAGATTGGACGTACTCAGACCCGTAATAACATATTATGTTTTCTATAAAATTATGTCTTTTGAAACACAAGAAAAAGAATAACACAATTTTATTGCCTTATTGGTAACAAAATAATTAATTATTCTAACATTTGAAATGATAATCACTGTATTTTTTTTTATCAACAAGCGATGCTCATCGCTCTGCGGAAGTCAAATCATGTTTAGCTACCAATCTACCATATTATATAGTGTTTAGAATAAGAAAAAAAGATATAGTCATATAGACAATAATACATTACTTATAAATTTATTTATACCATTATAAATGTTAAGTATGCGTGCGTTAAGAAAACGCTACACAATCATTTGTTGTCTCCGTCTTATTACAATAAGTGTATAACATTGCAAATTTACGCTCAGCAGATCACGTTTAGCTGCCGTAGTTAGTTTAAAAGAGTGAATCGACCTATTATGAAACTTAATGTTGAGAACATTATCTGTGTTGTATATGGGATTTTTACGATAGTTCAATTTTGTAGCAAGTTATGCGTAAATTCAAAATGCTCATTAACTCACTTAAAAATTAAGTTATCGTAAAAAACCTACATACAAAACCAGATAATGTTCGGCTAAAATGCACTGTACCATCAGTTTTCATAATAGGTCAATTGACTTTAATTTTCAATGGAATTAAATCTGCTAATTGTTAATTTGTCATAGGTATTAGTGTATTACGCACTTTTAAGACGGATACAACAAAAATATATTGTGTGTAGCTTCCTCTAAAGTTCGAAACCCGTCGTGCTGCATCCCGACATTAGCGGCCGGTCATCTGGACGCACTGGCGTGCCAACTGACACACACAAACTACACTTTTACAGAGTCCTCGACTCCTCGTTCGAAGTGAGGCCGTGGCCCGTGAGGGACGGACCACGGGACACATCATCTAACTGTAGTTCTCAATCCCGTAATATCAGTTTCCGTCCCGTTTCCTGTTCACCACATTGAGTAATATCGCTATAATAATTAATAATTATGGTTCTTCACGATCAGCATATTATAAGAATAAGATCATGGGTACCGCTTAAAACGAATCGTGCCATCCCGTCTAGACCCGTCTAGACCTGAGTCACAGGATTGCCACCACAAAAACAACTACTGGTGGCATCTCGTAACCGAAAATCGCGAATTCAAACAGATGCGACCTGGCCGCCGGTCGTACGCACTCGCAACTTCGCCAGTCGCCGTACGCCGACAAAAGCGAGGACGCAGGTTAAGCGCGGTGTACGTGATATCGCTAGGTGCTTGAGGGGGGTCACAGCGAGTGATACTCGCGGGCATCGGCCGGAGCGTACCACGCCACCACCGGCAGGCGGCCACGAGCTCACGAGCGGCTGCAGCCTGCAGTGCAAGTGTGCAACGGACCCGACGGAGATTTTTGTCATTCCGCATTCGCATTCGCGTACCGTAGTGAGACCACGAACGGCGGTCCACCTCCACCCCTCTCCACTGCGTACCCCACTATCGTTTTTCGGGCGCGCGCGCGCGCGCGGCGCTCGTTGGTGTGGGTAGTTTGTGTGTGTGTCGACCGTCGGTGTGCTTTTGTGTGGTCGGCCTGTCGTACGACAATAATTAAATCGCGACGATAATAATAATGTGATGTGCGCGCGGGCGACCTAGTTTCGCGTTACGTACATTTACGTGCCGCCGTCGGTTAAACGACCGTTGTCGTCGCCCAGGTGACTGATACCCGTCCGACACCATAACACAATAAACGATAATAAAAAATAATAATTGCAATAATGTATAAATAATATTTCACAGACCGACAACCACCACCGCTGGCCGGTTAGTAATTATTAAGTATCACACAAGTACATACCACATACTATATTCGGTCGGACGGTTTGTTTTTTCGATTATTTCATTTGACCCGACGGGAACCCAATCGGGGTGAAATTGTACATCACGACGTCGCAGTATCGTTGTTGTCTAATTAGCCGTGGTCGTCATGTCCTACGAACGCCGCGGCCCCTGCCGTGGCTGCGATGATGACGGCCACCACGGTGACCGCAGTTGTTATATGTCTTACGGGATCGCGGCCGTCGCAATTGCTGCGAACGCGACTGCCGTGAAAACTGCCAAGTGATAATGGTTTTCACCGAGTCTAGGCTGCCGACCGTCGTGGCCTAGGTTGTTGGTGTGGTGTTTTTCGTTAATTCAATTGTTATTGTTGTTATCGTCGTCGCCGCCACCGATTGTGGTGGTTGTCCGACACGTCGTTCGACTCCTACCACGGTATCGTATTATTGCGATTCTTTTCCATCAATTCGCCATTCCACTGTCGAGTTCGTTGGCGCGGACATCCATTTTGTCAGTGTTCGATTCGCTTGTGAACTACACTGAGCACGATGGCCGACTTGGAAGCCGTGCTGGCCGACGTCAGCTATCTGATGGCCATGGAGAAGAGCAAGTGCACACCGGCGGCTAGGGCTAGCAAGAAAATCGTCTTGCCGGATCCCAGGTAATATGCTCGACCTATGCGCCTACTATTCACTGTCGATTACTGACCTGTGATTGTTTGTCCCGGTATTGCATCCTCTGCTTGTTCTTTATCTACTCTAAGAAATTCTATAAATAGATTTACAATAATTGTTGGTAAGATAAAATTTACTTGACTGATCAAACTAGCAGTTCACATCATCCTACAAATACCTTCTGTGTCAGGACCAAAAAGTGCTAGACCGAGGTTAAATATCTACTGAAATTTTAAGTCTCCTCGTACCTTTATATCTTTAGCTTAGGTGTTTTTGGATTATATATCCGTCATATAGAATTGCAGTCAATAAATGCTAATTATCTTAAGAAATAACTGTATGAAAACATAATTAACAGTTGGTAACTCAGTATTAATCCATATTCTAATAGGTATAGAAAAGAGTTAAGAATATTGTGGACATTCAAGTGCATTCTACTTGGCAGATATGTTTTTAATACAATTTAATAATATTTAATTCATGTGATAAAATAAAAATACTTGTTTGTTTTAATAGATTGATAATAATTGTCTGTATGTAACTAAGTAGTTGTGTTAATTTAGAATATATATCTGATTCCCAACTTAGTGTACACAGACATATGTCTGGCATTATCATTATAATTACTATAACTCTATTACACATTACAATGATTTTGATTTCCCTCATATCCAGAAACACAACCCAGTGCTAATGAAATTATCTTAAGGACCTATTTTTATAGCTATTTGTTTATACCTACTATTTTTTCTGCTATTTTAAATAATTATAATACATTGTATTATATATTTACTACATCAGTATGTATACCTGTTTAATTAAAAACCTGCTGATTCTGTGCATTCTGCTATCTAAACCAGTTCCTCTATGATAGGGTTGATATGCACAAAACAATCAATCTTAGTTGATTCGTGGTGTATTCTCTTGCTGAACTGAGTATAGGCAATGTTAATAAAAATAACTCAATTAAAATGTCTAATTAATTTAAATAATCATAAACTTGTAGATTTAAATTATTTTTAGTTAAAAATTTTACATAGACCACCAAATATTATTGGTTAGCCAATTTAAATGATAAAAATAAAATAAAAATTGCTGTATATTATTTGCAATAGAAAAGTTAACTTTATAACAAATTTTCTTATTTATATCTTAATTAAAAATTACTGTCATAAAGATTTTATCTAAAATGGACATAATTTACTATAATACATTTGTTTTTATAGAGATTTTACAAATGTTAAAATGCTGTCCTAAAGTATTTTAGAGCTTAGCCGATTTCATTTCAATAGTAAAGTTATGAAATGCAATTGTCTCTTACATATGAAATCATTGAAATCATTTCTAAGTTCATTAAACTTCATTTAGGTACTTTATTTGGTACAATTACAGTTGAGCTCCCAAGCGATTTTTTCGATTTTTTTTATTGAAACATATGTATTTCAACAAGTTTAGAACGATGGTGCAAAAATTAGTTGGTGCAAAGCATTATTTTTGAAGTTATAGCCTTCCAAAGTATGCGGTTGTATGACAAATAGTATGTATTGCAGCGTGCGGTGCACTTATCATATAACACAACAGCTGTTGACTTATGTTACTCTTAGGCTAACTTACTTTAGGGTCTTAAGTCTCTAACTGGCCATCGAGTATGGCGACTGAAGCCGGTAGGCGGAGGGAGGTCCCTTGAGTTTGGCGATCGGAGTCGTCAGCCGAAGGGAGCCACTATACTTGTGTTACTTTTACTAACAAGGTTAAATTTACTTGTTAGGTCATCCGCCTGCCCGCAGGGCAGTTATGCTCTCCCTCCCGCGAATCCGGAAGTTTGCTATTTTAGCCCTGAGGGGTTTTTGCGACCGGAGTTGGTAGGCGAAGGGAGCCGCTTTACTTGATAATTTTGTTATTTAACTCTTAGCTCTGTTTTTACCTTGAAATTTAAGTAAAATCATTTGAATGCGAGAGTATTTCATGAAACACATCAAAGAATCTACCTAGTTAATATAATTATAATCCTAAAAAAAAAAAATTAAAACGTCGTAATACGCATGCGGCGCGCGATAAAAAAAACACGTAAAATTGCATACTTTGAAAGGCTATAACTTTCAAAATAATAGTTTGCACTAACTAATTTTTGCACCATCGTTCTTAAATCGTTGAAATACATATGTTTCAATAAAAAAAATCGAAAAAATCGCTTGGGAGCTAAACTGCAATTGTTCCCTCTATTAAAATAATAAATATGTTTTTTTTTTTAACAAATTAGTTGATGCTTTACTTTTTTTATTGCTGTTCATATATAATGAATATACTATGTTTCTTAGCAATATTATTTTTGTTATTTAACATAACTGTCGTGTAAATTTACCAAATATGTATTGCTGTGTTGACCAACACATAGAAACTAACCCTAATAATTCTTATTAATTTATGAATTTATTTCTTCATTATTGTTTAAATATATTTGAAGAGATATTATTAGTTCTCATTACGCGGCCCGCACTAAAATAAAATTATACAGATCCCAAATCCAAGAAAAACTTTTGTGTTATTCATGAACTTTTCTTATAATACTCTTTCCTAACAAAATATTCTATCTCATTTTATTATTATTTTTTTTTTTACTATTCTTCACTAAATTCAATGAACTGCAGTTGTACATTTTTATATTGTTAATTATTATCAATTTATCAATGTAAGATAAAGTACTATTATTGAATAGTTTTTTCAATCAAGCCAACCAAGTCTTCTTATATACCCTTCCATCTATTATGCTTATTGTAAAAATATTTTATAAGGACTATACCTACAAATTAAAATAAATATGACAAAAAAAAAATGTAAGTTTCCTGCAAGTGATTTTCAAAAACTATATTTGGCCCTTTCTTAAATCCTAGTGAGGACTACTACATTAGAGTATATATTTTATATTTCATTATACTATGAACATAATATTTTTTTATAGTAAGTATAGTATGTTAAAAAGGTCTTGTAATTTTGGTTATAAGTATTATAGTAACATGCATTATTTTACTAATTCAATAATGTACCTATATCATTAAACAATTTTTTGCCCTTTGAAATTATGAAATAATTATGAAAGATACCTAGATAAGTGTTAATAAAACTATTAACTAATAAAATGTCAATATTTTAGAGTTCAAACTCAATTCTATACAACATAAAATAATTTTTATTTTATTTTTTTTTAACTTTTATGAAGAAAAATTTAATAATTTTATTGCTGGAATTTTAGATAATCAGTGTGATAGTCACATTTAGAATTTACATTCAAAATCAATAATAAAAAAAAAAATTTCCTTATCCAGTATTTAAATATTTATTTAATTTCCTAAAGTATTTTTTAATTTTTTAAATTTCAGTAATTTAATTACTTTTCAAAGTAGAATAATAATTTTAATGTTTTTATCTCATGGTTTTTTTCATTTTCAAATTAAACAAATTAATTAATAATTGGACATTATTCATTAATATAATTATTTTGCAAACAGCAAAGTATAGTTGTGTAATGCTTAAAATGTGTCCTATAGAAATTTAGAACATAGCCGATTTCATTTCAATAGCAAAGTTATGAAATGCAGATGATTCTTACATTTTATAATTTTTACTAAAACAAGAAATACATTTTAAAAAGAAACTAGATATACTTAATGTTAAATTGTTTTGTAGTTGTAGATATTATAATGGAGTTAAAGAAATTAGAAGCAGTTTTTTTTATGTTTGTCTAACACACATGATCATAGGCACAAATAATGCTTAAGATTTGGGGGAAGGGGTAAAATTCAATTTTAATAATATTGAATAAGCTTAATTCAGCATTTAAGAAATGTTTGGGGGCTTAGCCCCTTAAGCCCTTCTATTTGCACCTATGCACATGATACGTAGGAATTAAGAAATGTTTTCATTCTAACATACCAATTGATTTAGTGAAGTGATAAGAATTCTAAAACCAGATTTGCATTTGTCATCAATTCATCATCTATTAAATTTGGGATTGACTTTCCCAGCTTTTTATTATTTTGATTTTAACTCCTCGAGAAAAATTAAATATTCCCTTTCATTTTTACTACTATTTTTTTTTTGGATTTAGAGGGATAAAATCAAAGTAGTGGGTAAATGGATCTTAAGAGGTCATAGTGAAAAATTCAAATCTTTTTTCAGAATACTTATCGCTCCATTAGATCAATTGGAAATGAATACATTCCTAGATTCCACAACTAACTTACCACCCAAATTCCCTTATTTATATCAGCCCTAAATTCTGACTATTCCTGGTAATCCTCTCAGGCTTAAGCAAAGATGGTATCGTGAGCAAAATTTAAAAAAAAAATCTATAAATTAAACATATTTTTGTTGTAAGTGCTATTAGCTAGCTTCATTTTGATACTTACTGTAAATTAAAATTACAGATTGTTATTATCAAAGTTAGAAATTATCTGTTTTCATATATAGATTTTTAGAATACAGTGGATTCCTCTTAATGTGGACACATTAGGATTAAACTCATTTGAACATATTAAGTAGTTGGCTATATATACCAAAATTAGTTACATTGGAATCGGGACCAGTCCATTTTGCCCATATAACCGGTGTCCTGTCCACATTAGGTGAAATTCAATGTATTTCAGTTTTTAAGTAAGTTATTAAGTGAGTATTTAAATGATTGTAGCTAAAATATTCACTATAAAATTCTCATCTTTAAGTTTAGTTGTGGGTGATTTTAAGCTTACTACACAACATTGGTCCTGCTTAACACATATCTGCTGTATTAATAAAAAATATTAAATTCTCTTAAGAGGACAGTGAGGACACTACACCCGCATGTGTTGTCTCCGTCTTACAAGTGGGTAACATAGCAAATCTGTTTAGCGCGAGACAACTGTACTCCCTCAATATTTATAATAGAATTTTCAAAATTTCACAACGCAATAGGTAAGAACTTTATCTGTGTCATAGCGTCGTTATTTTTTTGATAGCACAAACCAATAATTTTGAGTAATTTAATGAAAAAATAAAAAATAAATGTATTTTCTTAAGCTTATAACTTTAATTATATTTGCTATCAAAAAAATAACGACGCTTCGACACAGATAAAGTTCTTACCTATGCATTGTGAAATTTTGAAAATTCTATTATAAATATTGAGGGAGAACAGTTGTCCCGCGCTAAACAGATTTTGCTATGTTATACGTTTGTAAGACGGAGACATCACATGTGGGTGTGGCGTCCTCTTAATAATAACTTGTTGAAATTATTTTTGTATCATAATAACAATGAGTAGTTTCTATGAAATATAAAAAACAATTTTAATATTCTATCACAAATTAGAATAAATAGTTACTAGAGTTTAGTCATTTTAATAACATTATTTTAATTAGTATATTTTGTATGGTAAATATTTTTTCTTGTTTTAGTGTTCGAAGTGTAATGCATAAATACCTGGAAAAAAAAGAAGAAGTTAATTTTGATAAAATCTTCAATCAAGTTTTAGGTAATTTATAAAAACAATGTTTGCTTTCCTACATACTTGCTCTCATACTTTATCTATCTCTCTATTCTAGAGTCATCTTAAAGTTTAAATTTATCTAAAATTATGTTTAAAAAAATATAAATAAGCGAGAAATACAGAGGACACTTTTATTCATATTATAATACATTTATATATTATGTTTATGTATATTATTACTTTATATGTTTTAGGTTATTTGTTATTCAAAGATTTCTGTGAACATCTACCTGAAGATGAGCAAATACCTGAAATTAGCTTTTATGATGAGGTACGATTTATAATTCCTTTATATATACCTATGTAGCTTATATGGGTTTAAAAAAGAAAAATTTCTATCATTAAAAAAAAAAATAACAGAAAGATAGTTTGTATTTAATTCAATTTCTATTCAAGGGGAAGAAACTTAATTTGTTTTTTTTTAATTTTTTATTAAATTATAAAATTTTATGATAACTAGATGATAAGAGAAAATAAAAAATTATGAGTTGTCAATAACTTGTTTAATACAATTTAAGTTTTACTTAAAAAACTACCCACACATGTTATTATCAAATAGGTATAACATCATTCTGTTTTTGGAAAGGTAATTTTTGATGTACAACTGTTAACCACATACAAATATTTTACATCTATATTATCCTTAAAATAATTAGTCAAAATATATTTCTGTAACATTTTTTAATTGCTTTATTTTTACATAAAATGCCACTTTTTGCTCTCTTTTTTCATATAAGTGATTTTTTTCTAGTTTTGTATGAATGAAATTATTTACGTTAAAAATATTATATCTACATTTAAAATAATTTTTAGAGTTGGTTAACACATTTAAAATCATAAATCTGTCATTTTTTATTTTGTAAAATATCCCAATTATTTTACCTTAATAATATTGCTAATACACTTATTAATTCTTTGTAAACATGTTAAATTATCATTATTATGAATAAGATGAAAATTATTGTTTAGTATGTTTGTAGTGTATGAATAATTAGGCTAAATTAACAATGAGAACAAAAAACCCGTTAAAAACTCAAATATATATGCTAGGGTAAATTGTTTTTTAGTTCCTATGTACTTTAATTTGCTGGATACAAGACTTAGTCACTATTAAAAGCAACCATTATTTGAGATACATATGACAACATAAAGCAATATTAAAGAAGGCCTGAGGACTGAAGTTTTTTCATCATGAAAATAGGGTGAGCTTTATGGTCAAGTGGAACTGTTTCAAAACAGCCTCTGTCATCATCCTTCCTTATAACTTTAATAAGTGACCTCTGTACACTGTAAATACGCCTATGGCGGGCTATCCATATAAATTCTCATCAACTTGACTCTTGGTCCTATTAGATTTTTTTATATACATACACTGTTCGTTATATCAGTGGTCTTTATAAATACTAATTTGAAATGCATTAAACATGTTATGATGATGAATAATTTTTTTTAAAGTAATGAATAAAGAAATGAAATAATAAATTAGATAGTTAACACATATTGCATACTATGAAAGTTATGTATTTGATTCACATATTTAGAAATATTTTGTTACTGTACACAAATTTTATAGTAATAGTGTTGATTAGATAGGCCATAACATGTGATTTATTGGAAAAGTTTTTGAATGAATATGGCTCTGAAAAATTTTATTTCTGTATTTGTATATTTAATCAATAGTAATAGTTATAGGCTTATAGCTATATAATAAATTATTATATTTTTTTGGAATACAAATTTTAAATTTGCTTACCTATAAAGTATTGTTTCTTTTCTTCATAATTTATTTTAAAAACATATGTTTGATATTCTATGAGTAATGTTAATTTTTTTTTCAGATCAAAAGGTATGAAAAATTGGAATCAGTCGAGGAAAGAAGAAAATTAGCTAGAGACATTTATGATAATTATATTATGAAAGAACTTTTGTCACATACTCATGTAAGTTAAAATGATTTTATAGTCAATTTATAATTGTTCAAACAATTTTAAAATTGTATAACTTATTATAATTTAATAATCATTTAAATACTTATTACTTTTTCCTCCCGCAATTCTCAATAAATGTATTCTAACTTATTTTATCAAAATTTTAATCATCACAAAAATTGTATTAATTATTGATTAACATTTATAACTCAAAATGGTGTCTCTGTAAATATAGTGGTTTATAAATCATAATTTCATCAAATGTTTTTACATTGATTTTAATTATCTTTTAGAATTATCCAAAAGATGCAGTCGCTCATGTTCAAAAATATTTGATGAAAAATGAAGTGCCTGTAAATTTATTTGAAGTAAGTTAAACTACTCATTAAAAAGTTTTTTTTACTTAATAATATATTTCTCATTTTTAGCCTTATATTAAAGTAATATTCAATCATCTTCGAGAGGAACCTTTTAAAAAATTTCTAGAAAGGTATTAAAATTTTTATTTATTTTTTAAATCTATTTTAACTATATTAATAATATTAATTGTAAACAAATTTTTATTAGTGATAAATATACTAGATTTTGTCAATGGAAAAATTTAGAACTAAATATTTCAGTAAGTAATTTAATATAATATATTATATTGTCACATACATATTTAGGGTACTAAATGATAGTATTATTTATTTTAGTTGACCATGAACGATTTTAGCGTTCACCGTATAATTGGTAGAGGTGGTTTTGGTGAAGTTTATGGTTGTCGAAAAGCTGATACTGGTAAAATGTATGCTATGAAATGTCTTGACAAAAAACGAATAAAAATGAAACAAGGTGAAACACTTGCCTTAAATGAACGTATTATGTTGTCTCTAGTCAGTACAGGGGTAAATATGACCATATCAACATAATCAAGCAAATATTATATTTAAACTTGCAATTGTATTAATAATTTATTATTTAACTTGGTTTGTAGGTCGACTGTCCTTTTATTGTCTGTATGACTTATGCATTTCATACACCCGATAAACTTTGTTTCATTTTAGACTTAATGCATGGTGGTGATTTACATTATCATTTAGCACAGCATGGTGTATTTAATGAACTTGATATGAAGTTCTATGCTGCTGAAGTAATTTTAGGTAAATATAGTATGAGTTTCTTAAAAATTTATCCTATAATACACTCATTTTTCAGTCATTTTGGGTTTTTTTTTATAGTAATAGATAAATACAAAAAAACTGTTGTTTTTAAAACTGACTGAACAAATTATTATTGTATGTTTAAGAAAAACTTATTATGGCTTACTTATTTATTTACAAACATTTTTTTACTATTAGGTTTAGAGCATATGCACCGAAGATTTATTGTCTACAGGGACTTAAAACCAGCAAACATACTATTAGACGAATATGGACATGTACGAATATCAGATTTAGGTTTAGCGTGTGACTTTTCTAAAAAGAAACCACATGCCAGTGTGTAAGTTAAATAAAATAGAATATTGTGTTGAATATGAAAATAGTAATACATGTTTAATAATTAGAGGAACACATGGTTACATGGCTCCAGAAGTGTTATCAAAGGGAACAGCTTATGATTCAAGTGCAGATTGGTTTTCTTTTGGTTGTATGTTATACAAACTACTTAAGGGTCACAGTCCATTTAGGCAACATAAAACCAAGGACAAACATGAGATTGATCGAATGACTCTAACAATGGTATGTTTTTCAATTATTAAGCTTTTTAATAAATAAGCTATTATATTTTTTACTTAAAGTTTATAGTAGTCAGAACATAAGTAAATAATATAACACCTATTTATTATTTATAAATTTAACTAATTACATGCATGATTTTATTGTTATTTATAATATAATAAAATATGTATTTGTTAATTTTGTTAATTCAAATTAACAAAAACAGTTTATGTTGCAGAATGTAGAACTTCCAGATTCTTTTTCAAAAAGTTTAAAAGATCTTTTAGAAGGACTTTTACAGCGTGATATAAACGAAAGAATTGGGTGTCGTGGAAGGGGGTAAAATAATTGTCAACTCAAACTATTATCAGTATACATTTTTATTAATTCTATATTTTTAATTTTAATTTTAGGTCAGATGAATTAAAAGAACATCCATTTTTTGCGGGACTTGACTGGCAACAAGTATACATGCAAAAATATACACCGCCTCTTATACCTCCTAGAGGAGAAGTTAATGCTGCTGATGCATTTGATATTGGTTCATTTGACGAAGAAGACACAAAAGGCATCAAAGTAAATTAAAATTTGAAAAAAATTAAAACTAAATTAAATTTAAATTTTGGATATTGTTAAATAATAGTTAACTGATGCTGATCAAGAACTATATAAGAACTTTTCTATAACCATATCTGAAAGATGGCAAAATGAAGTTGCTGAAACAGTATTTGAAACTGTTAATTCTGAGGCTGATAAAGCTGATCAAAAAAGAAAGTCTAGGCAAAAGAAATTCAATGAACACAATGAAGAAGGTATATTTATAAACAAATATACATCAAATTAAATTAAGTATAACTTTAATTTGATTCCTTTAGAATCCGATTGCATTCTTCACGGATATATAAAAAAGTTAGGTGGACCATTCGCATCTGCATGGCAAACAAGGTATGCTAAACTATACCCTAACCGGTTAGAGTTGCATTCAGATTCAGGATCTGTAAAAACTGAAGTTATCACATTAGACCAAGTATTAGAAGTCAGTCCTGAGTTAGTAATTGTTAAAAATGAGCAATGCATTGTATTACGCATGAAAGATGGAAAAGATGGCAAACTAGTTCTTACCAATAGTGTAAGTCTTGGTTAATTTTTTTATAAACAACAAACATTTTATAATTATATCAAGTGTAACTTGAATTCATTGTGTTATCATAATTTATTCATTAATTATTATAGGATGAAATTGGCTTAAAAGAGTGGGCATTATCATTACGCTCTACACATAAATCCACCCATGATCTGTTAAAAAAATTGAAAAAACCAGGAAAAATGTTTATTCAAGAAGAAGCTGATCCACTAACATCCACTACAAACACCAATGGAAATTAGTTACATATTAAGGTATTAGGTTAAACAAATCTCTGATGAATCTCAATGCTTCTCTTTGAATTAATTTTAATGTTCTGCTTAATCCATAACCTTCCTCAGTTCCCAGCTTTTGTCGACTAATTACCCGGGTTTTATTTGCTAAGGTTAGTGTATTGCTACTATATAAGACTGTGGTGTTTCATTATTTCTTGTTATTTTATTGAGAATAGATAGTTTAGATCAATGTAATAAAATACTATTTTTTATACATTTTATAATTTTTTAGTACAATTTATTAATTTATAAATGTTTGAGCATAATGAGACCATACTTTAAAAAAGAAATTCATGACATTAAAATATTTCTGATAATTGGTGCCATAAAATCTATATTATCAATCTACAATCATGTATTGTATTTTCTATTGTACATACATATTTTTTAATTTTCTTTTATTCGTACCAGTAAATCATTTTAGTCAAGCATTGTAAAATCCATTACAAGTTGTTTATGACTGTATAATATTTTTATGCGTCAATTTAAAATTACATTTTCGAAATTTAAAACTTTAACAAATCAAAAAATGTATGCAATATCCAAGGTATGTGTAAGATGATATAATATTTTACAGTAATTGTTGTTTGTGAAATAAATTATATTTCTTGTTACTTTCTCAAAATACTCTAAAAAATTCTAAAATGTTTTAAAATTTAGTGTTTTAGAAAAATAACATAAACCTCAGATCATTTATTGGTTATAATATTATGTAGATTCCATCATTTTGTATTAATTATTGAATAATTAAGAAGAAATATAGACATTTGATATTAAAAGAGGAAAAGTTAGGTGTTAAATATGATTATCAACATTGGTATATTTTGTAACTTGTTTCTAATGGAAATCATATTATATGTTGTAAATTGACAACCTTGGAGAACTTTTCAGTTGTAAATATCATCCATTTAGTTTTACCTTAACTTAACCAATTCATGCAAAATTTCTTAAAGTAGATAAATGGTAAGCAATTTTTTATGAATAAAATTATTTTTGAATTTACAATTAAATATGTAAGTTCTGTTTACTATGTACTTCATTTTGTTTATCAGTATCTTCATATGCATTTTGACTGAATCAACATCATGTCTAGTCAGTAAATAATGTTTATTAATCCAATTGGGGTTTCTTTATTAACATGTACCATTATAAATTGGAAATACATAATGGTTTTGATATTAAGTATCTGCTTTTTGGCTCTCTATTGAAGTCATCCAATTGTATTTATAACAAGACTGATAATTTCGATGTGTTAAGAACTAAAACATTCATATAATTTTCATGCTTAATTTTTCAGTTCATTTGCACCTCATAAATGATATATAAAATATGAATAGAATAAAATATTTTACTTCAAAGTAAGCCTTATCATTGTTACAAATATGACTTAAATTTACAAATTTCTTATGCCAACTAACTTATAATTTTTTTTATTGTCGACAATCAAAAAATATGTATATCTATTACAATATTGTGGCCAACAAAATTTGTAAATACATTTTAATTTTAAAATTCCTGCATCATATGTTATCAAAACTTGTAAATATTATATTATATATCCTAGTCTAGAAGAGTAGGTAATTAGAAATTACCAATTTAATAATGATAATTAAATATTGAATAAATATAATATTATATAGGCCTAATTAGGTTTAATGTGAAAGAATCAATTGCTTTTAAATAACTATTTTGTCCACTATATTTTATATTATTACTATTGTTTTTGTTTGTGTTTTTTTTTTATTCACATATAGACAGTATAATACACCGTTTGTCATCACCTCAAATTAAATCAATAGTAATCTCAATTTAATGTTTAAATTGTAATGACCATTAACGAAAAGAGAATCATATGATAAATTAATCATATTCAAACATAACATACAATTTAATTGTTAATATTTAAATCTTCTACCAACTTATTCTTCTTTTTATTGTTATTTTATTTAAATAAATAAATAAAAAGTATTATTTTTATTGTTAATTTATTTAAATTTTTATATCTTTTGTTACTTTATTTATTTATTTTATTGTATAATTATTTATATTTATTTATTATTATTTTGTTATGATATATATTATTTATTAATTTAACCTAGTCTATAAAACTGATCATTACAATTTGTTTTGTTTTAATTAGTATTTCAATCCCATTGTAATAAATTACACAATTAACATCGTGTATACACATTTCAATTTAATGAATATTGTAATATTTAGATACAATATATATCTAATATTATGTTACATATGATTTATTAGGCGTGATTGCTTTAATATCAGGTTATTAAGATTGTATGAAAATATAGATTAGCATTTAAAAAAAATATATGACTCGATTATTCAGTTATGTAAAATTATTGTTTAGTTAAAATAAAATTTAAAAAAAAAAATGTATCAAAGTGTAATGCAATAAATCCCATTAAATGTACACACGTAAAATGTATTTCAGGGAACTTTTATCGGCGTAAACCTTTGATCCTTTGGTATGTTTGTCTTATGCAAGTGATGTATTTTATTCGATTGTTGCTTGGAATTGTTCCAAATATTTGCTCGTTTTTGGAAATGTTTTAAACTTTCACAGGTATTTCCGAAATTTTACAGTATTTGGAACTATTCCAATAACTAACATTGGTATTTATAGATGTATTGTATGAGTAAAAATGCAAACATGCTCAAAATTAATTGAACATTACTAATAGAATCCTCTTGCCAGTATATTTCAATATATGACTGAGTTGAAGAAAAACAATACTTCTTGTCTACCAAAGTTTTTTTTAGATCATCCTGATACACAAATGGAAAGTAATATCTATTTTAACAATTGTTGTTTATAACCATTACTTTTTTTTAAATTTAAACATGATCTTATAACTAAAGTAATAGGTAATTAAAAATATATATATATAATCCTGGATTATTGCTAACCATTAATTTAATTTAATTTTAAATTGAAGTAATAGTTATTTTTAATTTCAGATATTCGACAAATTTGATTCTTTCGAACTAAATTTTTCAATACATACAACCATGCTCAACCACTTTTTTCCCTTCAATTTCTCAAAATTTTGTCTTTTGGTATTACAAACTTCTGCTTTTCAATTTACTGTAAATTATTTAGTAAATAATTTTTTTGAACATTTTGATGTAGGTACCTAGTTTAAAATTTGAATAAAGAATTTCTTAGTTATTAAAATGTTTAAAGAAAATCGATTTAAAAGTAGGTATTTAGTATTTATTATATTTTGGCCATTACTAGTTATTAATATAAATAGATTTAAATGTTTGAATAACATTTTCAAATCACCATAGCCTCCATATCTTATATATTATCCATTACCTTTTATTTTTAGAAGACAAAACTTAAAAAATTGAATATTAACTTTGATACGTCAAATTTGTATAACTTTCAAATGTAAAGGGATGTTAGCATTTGAAATACAAGTTTGTATTTCCATAAGACGATTCTAAGTAGCACAAAAGCTTCAAGGATTTGTAAGTATGGTCAAGTATATTTAAAAATTACAAACATAAGGCTCTTAATAATCATTATTAAATATAAACAGGAGGATGAGTTTACTTGGTAAATCATCCTAGATCACAAATGTATTTTTAATTTTTTTAGATACCACCTGTAATGTTTTATGTTAAGTAATGTTGGTCACATTGTATTTACATTGAGGTTTATATACACTGACACATCATAGTGATCAGGAGGCATGGCAGTTACAAACCGAGTATGAACTTTGTAAAAGACCCCAACTATTTGTATTTTTATAATAAAGGTTAATTAATAATTATGTATATTAATCCGAGTTATAATTATTATTTAATTATAATGGTTGAATCTTAAATATAACACCACCTTAATTAATTAAAAATTAATCAAATGCCAACAATGGCAATTGAATCGCTATAATACAAAAACTGTTCTAGAACTTAAGAGGATGTGATACCCGCATGTGTTGTCTCCGTCTTACAAGTGTGTAACATAGTACATTTATTGCTCAGCAGAACACATGTAGCTCCGTTAGCTTAAAAATTGGAATCAACTGACCTCTTATAAATTTTAAAGCCAGTTATGAGTATTTTAAAATTGGAAATTTTTTGTGCATCTTAAAATACTCATAACTTCCTTTAAAATTTAAATATAATAAAAATTGTATGTGGTTGTCTGGATGACAATCATACTTTTAAATTATATAAGAGGTCAATTCACTGAAATTTTCAAGCAAACCGAGCTACACGTGTTCTGCTGAACGTAAAATTTACAATATAATGCACTTGTAAGACGGAGACAACACATGTGGGTATCACATCCTCTTTAAAAACATTATAGCAAACGATTTCTAAGTTGATACAATATTTATAAATAATATATCAAAAAACCCACCCTACAACACTTACCTATATCCTCTTAGTCCTATAGGAATAAAATTCAGATGTTTCCTCTTAATATTAATTTTAAAATAAATGAATATGAATGAAATATAGTATAAAGTATTTGAAATAAGGTCATAACAGTTGTACGGATAACCTTAGGTTGTACTGCTGATCAAATAAAAAAACATTAATCTAATCACCAAGATAGAAGACATAATATGTTATTTTATTAGTTTTTTTGTACATTTTTAATATTACTAATTCTATTAACTCTAAGTTAATAGAAAAAAACTGACATCAATTGGCGATTTATAAAAAAAGGTCTATCACAGAATGTTTCAATTTTTTAGTCAAAAGTTCTAAGCAACGAGAAATTATACTTTAAAAAGAGGGATTTAAATGTGAATAAAATAAAAAAACTGTATTAGATATATCAATTGAATATTATCAAGAAATTAATATACATTTTTAGTAAAATATACACAAAATTGTATTGGAACTTACAGTTAAAGTTTAGGCAATTTAGTAATAAATTAACCAATACTTATACAAATCAATAACGTGAAATGTGTAGGTTAATCAACTTATTGTAATAAGGCCAAGTACAATGAAGCAGATAAAATGTACAAATGTTTTAATCCAAATTGTCCTTATATTAAGATACAAACTAAAACCTCGACTAAAACAAAATTCCTATTACAAAAAGTAAATAAATACAAAACAGGTTTATTATTGAATGAAAAATTAAAATTATGCTGTTGACAAAAAAAAAAGTACATACATCTGTAGACAAAAATCAATTACTTCTCCTCGCACCATTCATTCTCTTTACGTACTTGGTCCTCCTCTGCAGCAGTGAAATCATTTTTGATGTTGAAAGTTTTCCTTATTTCCTCCGGTGTTTTGCCCTTAATCATATTGGCGACCGTCTTGCAAGTGACATCTAACAAGCCTTTGATATCTAAATAGTTGGCGGCCAGTATGAGTTCAAACAGAGTACCCTGATCTACCTTCAAGAAATCCGCATCCCAGCTGGATATATCGTCAGTGCGCTTTTCACGCCCTTCGTCATCTTCGGCTGGTGGTGGGTCGTCTTTGTGGTAGGTTGCCCACTGGATGACTTTTTTCAATATACCGGCATTTACATTTGGCAACGGGACGATCTCCTCATCTTCCTCTTCCAAGCCCAAATCTTCCACCATAGTTTTTATAGTCACCGAAGCTTTGGCGATCTCGAAGTCTACTTGAAACACTTCGCCATCCGAACTCTGCAGCTTTATCATAGGCATCTTGTATTGGTGTGATGCGTGAAGCCGTGAATCAACGGGTGAAAATGCAGACGACTCAGTCGAGAATGTAATGAATAATGAATGTATAGTAGATTAGTAGAACGGTAGAACGGAATACGGAAAGAATATTATGGATAAATAAAAATAAAAATACAGTGCATCCAACGTAATTTTACCGGAAATGCTGATATTAGACTCTGCGATAATTTGGATAAAAATCCCCAGTAACATTCTAGTGGTAGTTTTAAATTATTATTTTAGATTCTGAGCGGAGCGATGAATGTATTGATTTTACGATTTTACCATGATGTGTGTTTTTTTTTTGTGTCTGTCATCACGTTTTGGGGTAGTAAAAGTGCTTAGATTTTTGACTTCAGTACCTCGTTCGATCAGAAAGTGAATCTAGTTGGTATACTGTGGGGGGTCAAAAGTGTAAAATTCTTGATACTTTTCTATATAATCGAGAAAAACAAACTAAAAATTAAGGGAAAACGGGAAGTTTTACGCACACTCATTTTTCGACAAAATTGATTTTGGTTACAAATGACCATAGATGCATGAAATTTTTACCGAATGTTTATATAAGTTTATTCTATCCACCATGCAATTTTCAAAAATTTTCGACTTAAGTTGAACTATTCATAGGCATTTGAAATTTTCGATCATTATTAGTTTTTTTTAAAATTAATATTGATAAAAATTTATTTGTTAGGCAGAAAAGCTTGAAAATTTAATACAAGGCTCTTAACATATTGTTACAATAGCAGTTGAAAAATAAAAGAAATTCATCATAGTCACAATTCTTTTTTATAAGCATTCAAAGTTTGAATTTTGACAAAATACTTAAAAATCACAAAAATCACAAAAATTCACAAATTATTTTAAGCTAGAAATTCATAAAAAATTTTCCTTTTATATCTAAGATTTGAAAATTTAATACAAGATTCCTTATAAGTTTTTAAATCTTTATCACAAATAAAATGTCTACCGGAAATTCAAATTAAATTTTTATGAGCATTTGAAATTTAAATTTTTACAACATTGAATTTTCACTTTTAGCGATTTCTTTATTTTGGTGTAACACTAAAACAATTGACCGCAGATACTTGAAATTTCGACTGAATGTTTATATAGGCATTTTATATATTTGATAAATTTTTCAAAATATTTAGATTTGTTTTGAGCTGTTTACTGAAATTTAATTTTTCAACTTTTTTGATATTTTTTTCTATAAATATCGATAAAAATTTATTTGTTCGGTAGAAAAGATTGAAAAATTAATACAAGGCTTCTAACACATTGTAACAATAGCAGTTAAAAAATATTAAAAATACATAGGCACGATTTTTTTATTTATAAGCATTTAAAGTTCAAATTTTGACTAAATACGTAAAAATTACGATAATGTTCAAATTATCTTAGATAGAAATTCATAAAAGTTTTTGTTTTTAATTCTAAGATTTGAAAATTTAATACAAGGCGCCTAACATATTTTTACAATAGCAGTTGAAAAATAAAAGAAATACATAGTCACAATAGTTTTTTATAAGCATTCAAATTTTGAATTTTGACAACATATTATGTAAAAATCATGAAATTCGTAAATTATTTTAAGCTAGAAATTCATAAAAAAATTTCTTTTTATTCTTTGAATTTAAAATTGTACATAAGGTTCCTAACATATTTTTACAATAGCAGGTGAAAAATAAAATAAATATATCAGCACAATTTTTTTTTTACAAGCATTCAAAGTTTGAATTTTGACAACATATGTAAAAATCACGAAAATCACAAAAATCCGCAAATTATTTCGAACTAGAAATTCATAAAAAATTTTCTTTTTAAATCTAAGATTTGAAAAGTTTTAATAATCTATAATATATCCTATACAGATAAACCGTCTTCGCTCAGAATCGTTTTTCGTATACAATGATATAATATCATTGGATTCAAATTTTATTCCATCCATTACAGTAACCCACTTGTAACTTACTGTACAGCAGAGCGACATCCACGACTTACCCGCCTTTTTTTTTTAATTCATGGTACAGCTTCAACTGCTATAAGGTTATTACTTTATTAGCTTGTAATAAAATTAAGTATTTAACACATATAGTAAAATATAGTTATACAATAGATTCTTAAATTAGATTATGCATATCAATTTGTTTTAAAAATGTGATTATTTTTTTGGTGTTAGTATAAGTAAGGCTGAGGGCTTATTTTATAAACTATATTATATGAAAAATAAAATGAATATTGTCAATTAATGAAATACTATAATATATATTTATAATTACATGAATATAATGTCAATACAATTAATGAATATTTTTTTATAATTTCAAAAACTAGACACCTATTGAAAACCTTTTTTTTTAGTCGCCATTAATATATGGCTTCATTATTTAATTATTCTGTAAGCATTTCTAAAATAGTATATTTTTTGAAATACCTACTTCGCTGTATTAAAATTAAATTTTGGATGAATAGTTTAATATGTATGGCTTGTTATAAGTAGAGCCCAGATTTAAATTTACAAAAGACAATCCACAAATGCTCTAAAAATCGCGAAAATGCGCAAAAAAATATGCATTTTAACCGCAATAAAGTTCTAAAAAATTAATCAAAAATTGTTTGAACAATTCTTAAATCAATAAAAATACGAACATAAAAAACATGATTATGAAATAACAATCGTCTAATTAGTTATTTGTTACTGGTTACTGGTTTGAGTACTACTGGACGTATCACGCACATAACAATATTTATGACGGCCGTTTAACAATTAAACTAAAATCTACAACAGTGTAGATTAATATGTTACCGACATATCAATACTATAAATTGTACAATTAAGATGCAATATTTAAATTATTAAATTATAAATATTATAATGTTGTGGAATACATAGCGGCTTTGTTAAATCACAGAATATATGAAATATATTTCATATATTCTGTGGTTAAATACTAAATAGTCAAGTGGGGTGGGTCGTGACTTCGTGAGTTGTGACTTGTGGGTGCGTACCACATGAGTATTTATTTTTTATTTGGAAACAATATAAATATAGAAAACTAGTTGAACTAGACAAGTTATAAAATATGTTATACCTAGTACCTAATTTGTATGTAAAATGTAAATATACATATATTTATACATTATAATATTATATATAGATATCTCTTATCAATTATTTCTTGACTTCAGTCTTCACTGTCTTTAGTGTTCAGTACTTCAGTCTGAATTATAGACATATAAAATATATTGTTTTATATTATATGTCTATGGTCTGAATTCAACATGTCATAAATCATAATTCATGCTGTTTATAGACACAATTACATTGAAGATTGAAGCAATACTTTCATACTCAATGCATAGAATAACGTTAATGTAGTTCGAAAATAAATAGTGTATAATTACTACTGGATTATTGTATTATTATCAGCAAAATTATGTATTTAATGAATTTAAATTTCTCAGATAATAATTGATGTTAATATTGTTTAAAGATTATACCTATTTTTTTCTTCTACAAAATGAGATTTAATGAATGAATTTGATGTAGGTTATCAATCAGTTATATAAGGATACAAGATGTATTTATATGTTTAATTTGTATTTACTTTCCTTGAATTGGAAATGTCTTCTTCAGATATTGGTAAGTACACCTATTATAGTATTATATACTTTTTAAATATATACCTAGTAAATTGTTATTATTGTAGATTTCATGCTATGTACTATATACACACTAAATTATCTGTGGAATGATAAAATACATTTAATTAATTTTAAATTATTGTTATGTCAAAGTATCTTTAGATGACAACAATATAGTGATAAATGATTTACCGAATGATACAGAAGCAGCCATAAGGTATATCAAAACATTGTTACCAGCTACTTTTAAATATCCACCAATTGTATTTATTCGTCAACTATATGATATAGTACATAATAAAACATTGATAAATAAAGAGCTGGTTGGTAAATATCTTTTGCATTCTTTGTTCATTTATAGAAATGAATCATTTCAATTTTATGCTTAGGAGATATTAAGAAAACAGTGCAAGATACAAAAACTCACAATTGGAACTACTGATTCTTCTTCAGCCTTAATATTATATGAAGATTATGTTAACTACACATTAAATATTTATCCAGAAAATCGTAGTGTCAAAAAATTTTTAAACGTTATTTTACCTTCTATAAAATCATTTGGAGTGGAAAAATGTATGTTACTGCAAAAATTTAAATTGCAGCAATATGAATTGACGTAATTAATTACATTAACTGTCTGTTTTGTTATCTTGGTTATAAATGATTAAGGATTTATATTTATTTTTAGGGAATTGATCAACTGTGGACTTTTATTGATTAGAAATCAAGAAAGTTATTGGATTTCTTTTCCATCATCTGGTAACTTTATAAAACGTTACATTGAAGGTCGAAAATATATCATTCAAATAATCAAACGTAGAAAATTTCAAGAAATATTAGAACATGTAAGTTATTTTAAATTGTTAGTATGTACTATGTATTATTAATTAATAATTACCAATCTATTCTGTGCTATTATTTTAATTCACAGAGTAATGGATTCCATATCCTACTCATTTAAAATAAAATTTGTATTTCACATGTGCTTTGCTAGGTGTTTCACAAGCATTTGATAGGATGACTTAAATTTAAAAAAATTTTGGATCCCAAATATTTATTAATAAATACTCTTATCTGTTAAATTGCTATTTTCAAATTAAATTTAGTATTGAAATCTAAGCTATATCCAATATTTCAACAGATTTTCTTCAAGGAAGAATACTCATCTGTACTTCAAACATATTATATGCCACTGATCAACATTCCACTCTAAACATCATAGTTGCTAACTACAAAGATAACAATGCCATAAATTCCATAACTTCTGAAACAGTTTAACTTCATTTAATCTTAAAAATCACTTTTTACACCTAATCTATGGGGTAATGTAAAAAAAATCAATTAAATTCAAACGTTACAAAATATAGCACTTAGAAATTTAACCTCACAATAAATTCAGATCTCCATATGTAATCTATTCTAGAAGAAGCAAAACTATTTAATTAATGTCCCATACCATTTTAACCACCCAACTGAGCCAACTTGTAAAAAATCTAGCTATCCACTAATACGCCTTAAATGCAATTGGTGTTGTGATTTTCTAGAAATATGACTTAAAAACCAATACTCCCAAAAGAAAACTTTCAACTTAAATCTAAAATAGGTACTGCCATGAGTGGGTATTTCTGTTAACCAATGTGCAATGTACATAAATTTAATTACTCTTAATTTAATTAACCAATTTTCCTATAAACAGACAGTTTTTTTTATGTACATGTTTTATGTATATTAATTAATTGTTTGGATTTTATATTAATGCAATTTCAACAATATTTAAATTAATAAAATCTTTTTTTGATCACATGATTTATAACACAAATCATAAAATAGTGGGTTACTAAAGTAATTTCATTTTGTGAAGTAAAATATATAAAAATTAACTACGATAACTATTCATCCATTTTTATGTACAAATTTTAGTGTTATAAAAAGTATAAAAACATAATGACACATCTTTTTCAGCAACATAATACCTATTCACAGACCAACAATAATTGGTTCTGTGCACTCCCACATGACTCCCTGCCATATTCCCGTAAGTAGAGTGTCCTACCGATATGCATAAAAGTGGTTTGTTCTCTCACTGGACAGAATATACAATTTATATTTAGAATTTCCTTAATTTATATTTAAATAAATATTTGTTGGGATTGAGTGATAAAGTCAACTTGTCAAAATCATTTATTTTTTATATAATTTAGTCATATTCAGTCAGTGGAATATTTTGGGTGATTTCTCGGGGGTTGTCCAACATTTAATGATTATACATTACTGAAATAAAATAATAAATTATGAAATAAATTCAGTATTTCTAAAAATCATTATCTACTGAATAAGTATAATAATAATTAATATTAATATAATTTGGATTAAAATTTACGTTAAACATTCCCATAGTGACTTATAATTAAGATTAGCAGATTTTTTTTTTACATACCCAGAATTAAATCAAAACTTATTTTGAAATGTCTAAACTAAATTTTTAAGTTAGTGAATCAATTATGTTTTGAACAGAATGAAGCATTATAGTTGTGGTTGTCGTCACTGTTTATCTACTTTTTTAGAAAACGTTAAATTTATTTAAATGTTAACTTTTATGTAACACAGCAAGAAAATTTTAATTTATGATTAATTTTATATTTTATAATTAAAATTAATTTTAATATATAATAAAATAACTAATTGTTAATTTTATTTAATATTAACTAATAATGAACTATGGCAAACATTGCACATACTACTAATAAAATTTCCACACTATACTAATAATTAATAATAAAAGTATAAAACACATTTAAGGGTTTCAACTTCCTTAGATTAGTTTAGGCAAAGGAACGGAATTTATTCTGACATCTTAAAGTTTTCAATTTATTGAAGTTCCACTATAGATCTATTTATATAAATAACTGATTACTTATATCAGTCATTGCATATCTATTAAAGTATTTTTTAATTGTTATATTTTTATAAGAATTATTAAAAATCTGTATTCCAAAAATATTCTCAAACCAGAGATATTCATATGCCCAGAGATAACATAATATTAGGATACGAAACTTGAAAACTAGTAGAGTCCTAGTAAACCCAAAACATATAGCACTCCTATCTATAAACTAATTCTATGTTTTCTTAAGGAAATTGTTTTACAAATATCTTAAATTGATTTAGGAAGTTTTTTCCTTCCTTAAATACACAATAACAATGCAATAGTAAATAGTATATAAAAAATGTTTTATATTTATCATTTTAGGACTTAGAAGTTCGTTGTGCTAAGGTATCAAAGATAAAAGAACTCGGTTTTAAATACTTTTTACATGACATTAAAGGATCAGAAGATATAATTAAGTAATACAATTTATAAACAAATTATAAATAATAAGTATTATATTAATAAAAAATATACATTTAATATTTAGAATGAATACAACATCAGGATGTCTTTTAAGAATTGCTTGAACAACAATTTGTCTTACATTTAGAATGGAATAATTTTACTTTAATTTATTTTTGGGTATTGTATTGAAAAATTAAAAATATATAAAGGTATTGAATAAAATAATACAAACTGAAACAGATTCTTTGATAATTTATTTAAAAATTCAAGATTATATTACATGTTAACATTTATTCAATCCGACTCTGTCTCTTGGTATAAGCCTCAGATCTGCTCCATGTTTTAGAAAAATAACTCCCGCTGTCTGTTGTGGGTTTATACCAATACCATCATCTGTAATTATAGCTGATGTTTCGGACGACACTTTAAACTCTTCAGCTGCAAATTTTAAAACTGCTGTGAATGGAGCCGCTTCTGGTACTCTAAGTATTTTAAACGGCAGTTTTGGATCCGATGTTAAAGTTATTTTGAATCCTACTGTTTGAACAGAATCTCCCATTTTGTATAGTTAGTACAGCACACAAGTTAAAAACTTACAATTAACAAGATTTGATTGACATTTATAGCCAGTCAAATATAATAATTAATATTGTGCAAGTGCCTTGCCTTTCACAATTTTTTTGTCATCTATATAGTCGATTATCATAAAATTAATATCTTATCACCGCTGATGTGGTGTTCAGGGTTTCTCAAAGTGTATTATCACACATAACTACGTGTTTGTTTCTGAGTTCATACATATTATTTGTTAACTTTAACACTTGGCAGTTTTTTAAATTCTATTAACATTATTTTAGGCAATATGTATTTGCGAATAATAAAAAATATCCAAGTGGCAATTATATAAATTGTATATTATTCTGTTTCAGTTATAAATTAACTATTGATAAAATATGGGAAACATTCAACATAACAATTTTAACAGTATAATTGCATTATAATGTAAAATTTAATGTCAATAATATTGTTTAGTTTAAAAATTTGCAAATTTTCTAATTAATTACTATGACTAAACCCTTCAAAACAGACGAATAAGAAATACATTTTGAAAATGAGAGCTCATGTAATGACGTTGGCCAACAGCATTATTGGTGTTAGTATACTTGCTATGCCATTTTGTTATAAAGAGGTAAACATGAAATTGTATTATAATTTAATAAAAGTATATAACTAATGTATACCTTTATATTTTTTTGTGTATATAGTGTGGAATAGTACTTTCAACATTGTTATTGGTGTTAAGTAATTTTATGTCGAGAGCCTCTTGTCATTTTCTATTAAAATCTGCTATTAAATCGAGGACACGAGATTTTGAATTCCTAGGTAAGTATCTACGTCTATTTTTACAAAATTTGATTTTAATAGATGGTATTATTTATTTCAGCATTCCATTTATTTGGAAAATTAGGGAAAGTCACTGTTGAGTTGAGCATTATAATGTTTCTCATGGGGACCTGTATTGCATTTTTTGTTGTTATGGGTGATTTAGGACCACAGATTATTGGCGACACATTTAACATAAAAAATACTTCAGCCCTTCGTCCAAGCATTATGATTGGTAAAAAAATTTTAGGATATTAAAAATATTAATGTAATATATGTTATGATTATTTAAATGCCCTTTGGCTTGATTAACATTATGCAGTTGCTTTTAATTTTTTATATTAATACAAATTATTTATAGGTTTAGCTGTATTTGTAGTGTTGCCGTTGGGGTTATTACGTAATGTTAATAGTTTAAATACAATTTGTACAGCAGCAATAATATTTTATGCTTGTTTAGTATTTAAGGTATGTTTTTAGAATAAATAAATACATTTTCCGATGTTAATTAAATTTTTGATGATATGATTTATATTTTCAGATTTTCATTGAAGCTTTTGACAAACTTTTCTCTTCTGTTTGGTTTTCAGAAATATATTTTTGGAAGCCAGTTGGTCTTTTCCAATGTTTACCAATATTTTCAATGTCTCTATTTTGTCAAACGTAAGAATTGAAAATTATTTTGAATTCCATAATAATCAATATGATTTAGTTAAATTGTAATACACATCTAACTCAAAAATGTTATTTCATTAAGAGTTTCTCGATTATGAACCATGGTCAAAAAATATTTTATCCTATTTAAAATTTTAGAAAATATATTGATTATAATATTATGTATTTTATAAAAGCTATTAAAGTAGCCATGCTGACTTAAGAGATATGTACGTTGATTGTCCAATTAAACTGAAATTAATTAACAATTATGTTAGAGGATTTCAGTGCACTATTTGTTTTCTCTCTCTGACCCATACTCAACATAGAAAAAAAGCAATTACGTAGAATCATTTTTCTGTGTTTTTAAGTAACCTTAGAGTAAAATCATCTATTACATAAAAGTTAGAGAATAATATTTTTAAGGGAATGACATTTGTCTTAAAACAATTGTAACATCATTTAAATCAGTGGCTCCCAACCTCTCCTATGTTACGCCCCTCCTTTGTAGAACCTTGCAAAATCTTGCACCCCTCTTATAAATTGTTAAAAGTCGATCACCTTTTTTGGTGTACTTTATATATAAACTATCTATATTCTATATTCTATACAATATTCGGAATGACAACTTTTTTTATTGATGATAATAATTATGAAATATAAATAATAGTAAATAATAAAATGTAAAAATCAATTAAGGTGAAATATTATAGTAATAAATTAGTATAAAATATTAATAATAAATTAAAAAAATACATAATGAAATTAATAATTAATGTTAATGCTGACAACACTTTTCTTTGGACAGTTTTTTTATGTTTGGTTCAATATTTCATAGAGAACACCTTAATGCTGCGTTCCCACGAGGCGTTAATCATGACAGTCAACCACGCTAGTCAACTTTCGTTCGTGACACTCACAAAAGTGTGAATTGATGAAATGCTTCACGAACAGTATATCACGACTGAAAATCAAACACGTTTGATCTATCCACGCTTGAGTTGTGTGCCGTTCCTCACGAAAAAGAAAGTTTAACGACTATGCGTTCACACTGAAGTGTATTTCACGAAAGCGTGGTTAACGCAGCATAAGTCAGGTGTGACATCTAAACGATTTCTATGTTTGTTTTTTATAACTTCCATGCTGGAGAACCCAGATTTATATATTCACAATCTTATTTAATATTTTCTGTGGAGCCATTATTTTTAAGTATGTACACTCGGGACGACTATGTACTACAACACCAGTGCTCTATGCAACTGCAAAACGAAACTAAATCGAGTCTAAACTCATCTAATAGCTTTTTCCCTGACAACCTTTTATCATGCTAATTAATTTACAGATAATGTGACATAAAACGATTAAGTTACATGATGCGGCCAAACATTTATAATCTTTATCGGTTATCCATTATTGATACTCGATTAACAGATAAAAATTTCTGGTCAAAAATTTTTTTCTCTAAGTTTTAAAATAAAAATTGTATTTTGTAATAACTGCTTGCACCTCCCCAGCAATGTGTACATGTCCCTCCCCCCCAGTTTGGGAACCAGTGATTAAAATTTACAAAATTTTTTTGTTTATTTTGATAGTCGAATACAAAATACAATAACAATAAAATATAATATTGATATATTGTCACTCTCTCAAAAATTGTATTCCCTCTCTTTTTTGCAATGGGTGATGTTACTCTAAGATTACTTAAAAACATGGAAAAAAATGATTCTGCGTTAATGCATTTTGAGTAAGCTGTGCATGGGCTAAAGTGAGAATACAAATAGTGCGCTGACATCTTCTTAATAAATTTTAAAATTTAATACTTATAAAATATGACTACATAAATTTTAAATAAAATAAAGAATTTAAATAAATCTTTGAAATACACTTTTGACTCAATATTTATCTCTTATAAAATAATTAAAATAATTCGTTTATAATTTATGTATATTTTACTTATTTTTACAATTTTGAGCATAAATCTTTTTACAATTACCAATTATTTGAAATATTTTCATTCAGTATTGACAGTATTAGTTCATTAATTATAATAAGTTACTACATTTTTTGATAGTTTTTTGAAATAAATTAATAATTATTTAATCAAATTATAAAATTTTATGATTAACAGACAGTTGTTTGACATATTTGAAACAATTACAAATGAATCATTGGATAAATTAAATGCCGTAATACGCTCATCAATGAATATGTGCACTAGTGTTTACATTAGTGTTGGAATTTTTGGATATATTGCACATTACGACTCAGTATTAACAGGTAAAACATTTTATTTAGTTAATCATAAATAATAGTTTGTAACAAAAAATCAGAATTTTCTGACCACATACAATTATTGTTATTTTTTCTAAACGTTTTTGACTTTCCACAAAAATTACATGACCATTTAATTGCACCTTTGGACTTTTTTATTGTACGGCATGTTACAGTTTTTCCTGGTATTAGCATGGTATCACAACCCTTACAGATATTTCTTTTAATTTCTGGATCAATTTTTAGTAAACTTTTTTGAGATAACCCTTTCATTATAGAGTTATATGTTGATGATAATCCAGGACATTGTTCAGCCAGGGCTGTACTTAATTGATATAAATAATTAATCCGATTTTGGGTTATTTCTATATTGAATTCTTGTTTTTTCTTCTCCAGTTTCGTCATATTAATACAGTATTTAACATCTGTAACCTGAAACATTTATTTATGTTAGTTAGTTAAGTGTGAATTATTAATAAGTAATAATAATATATACAATTTATTTCTTCAATAGTTCAATACTTTAAATACTTATACTTACTTCTATGATTCGGTGTTGTATAATTACTATCAATTAATATTTCGTGATATTCTTCACATTTATTTTTATTCCTACTTCATTGATCTAAATATTCTAATTTGTTATTTTTTTCGTTAACAATACAATTCTGTGATAAAATATAAAACTGTTTTCATGTTATCTAGTAGTTATCAGTGTTGCCAACAAAAGGTTTTGAACATTTTTTAAATCATTTATACAAATTTATATATATATATTGTGTATGTGTTGTACTATTTGTATTTCAAATTTAAACATATTGTTGCTTAATATATATATTAATTTTATATTATTATATTATTTATTTGTATCATCATATTTGTTAACTTGTTGTGCATATTAATTCAAATAAATATTTGATTTTAATTTCATATTATTTACAGGGAACATTCTTACTAGTTTTTCGCAATGCCTGTCCAGTGACATAATTAAAATTGGTTTTGTTATGTCTATTGCTGTTAGTTTTCCTCTAGTCATATTTCCATGTCGTTCATCAATATACTCTCTACTTGCTACAAAAGTAAGATTACAATTCTGATAACAACATGATTTACTATTAATTTTAAATGATGTATAATTTATATAATTTTAAATTTGTTTTATTTAGGATTATGTACTCGTATCTGGTGGAAGGCAACATATTGCAGAAACCCCCTTCAAATGCATAACATTTTTTATAGTACTTTTTTCCTTAGTTACCGGTCTATTAATGCCTAATATTGAAGTTGTATTGGGATTAATTGGATCCACCATAGGTGTTATGATAAATGTTATGTTTCCTTCTATGTTTTTAGTACGTGTGGCAAATAAGAGTCCCAAAGAAAGGTTTTGGGCTAGAGTAAGTGTGTCAACTTTTATTGTTAACTGTAATTAATATTATCGTTTTTAGTAATATTAATTATGCATATTCTTTTTTCCAGTTCATATTTTTTGTTGGTATTTTCATTATGGTAATGGGAACTTCGGCTAATCTTTATGCTATACATCAAACATTTTCAAATATGAAAACAGTTCATAGAGGTAAAGTAAAAATGAAGACATTATATTTACTGATTTGATAGATAACAAATTGTATAAAAACAAAAACAAATATGACAGCAGTCATTTATTCATTTAATTTATTATTAGTTGATTAGTTTCAAACTACTCACATTTCAATTTAAAAAAAAATTTTATTTCAAAACGTTTCTACTAACCACTTTATTTGTTGTATAAATGCATAATACATAATTTAAATATATAAATACTTGTAATAATTAAACTATAAAATGCATTTTGTATGATGAAATATACCTTGGATATTTTAGAAAATCGTAATGAAAGAGTTCAGCACTTCTCCAAGACTTGCCATTGTTTCATAGTTTTAGATTCTGAGCGGAGCGATTTTTTTTGTGTCTGTCATCACGTTTTGGGGCAGTAAAAGTGCTTTGATTTTTTACTTCAGTACCTCATTGGATCAGAATGTGAATCTAGTTGGTACTTTGGGGGATCAAAAGTGAAAAATTCTTAATACTTTTCTAAATAATCGAGAAAAACAAATTAAAAATAATGTAAAAACGGGAAGTTTTACGCACACTCATTTTTCGAAAAAATCGATTTTGGTTACAAATGACCATAAATACATGAAATTTTCACCGAATGTTTATATAAGTCCACCATGCAATTTTCAAAAAATTTCGACTAAGTTGAACTATTCATAGGCATTTTAATTTTTCAACTTTTTTAGTTTTTTTTTCTATAAATGTCGATAAAAATTTATTTGTTTGGTAGAAAAGTTTGAAAATTTAATACAAGGCTTCTAACACATTGTAACAATAGCAGTTAAAAAATATTAGAAATTCATAGTCACCATTTTTTATTATAAGCATTTAAATTTAAAGTTCAAATTTTGACTAAATACGTAAAAATTACGGCAATGTTCAAATTATCTTAGATAGAAATTCATAAAAGTTTTTCTTTTTAATTCTAAGATTTGAAAATTTAATACAAGGCTCCTAACATATTTTTACAATAGCAGTTGAAAAATAAAAGAAATACATTGTCACAATTTTTTTTTTAAAGCATTCAAAGTTTGAATTAGGTTTGAGGCGAGTAAGTCGTAGATGTCGCTCTGCTGTACAGTAGGTTACAAGTGGGTTACTGTAATGAATGGAATTAAATTTGAATCCAATGATATTATATCATTGTATATAAAAAAACGATTCTGAGCGAAGACGGTTTATCTGTCTAGGATATATTATATATTATTAAAAATTTTCAAATCTTAGATTTAAAAAGAAATTTTTTTATGAATTTCTAGTTTAAAATAATTTGCGAATTTTAGTGATATTCGTGATTTTTACACATGTTGTCAAAGTTAAAACTTTGAATGCTTATAAAAAACTATTGTGACTATGTATTTCTTTTATTTTTCAACTGCTATTGTAAAAATATGTTAGGCGCCTTGTATTAAATTTTCAAATCTTAGAAATAAAAACAAAAACTTTTATGAATTTCTATCTAAGATAATTTGAACATTATCGTAATTTTTACGTATTTAGTCAAAATTTGAACTTTAAATGCTTATAAAAAAAATCGTGCCTATGTATTTTTAATAGTTTTTAACTGCTATTGTTACAATGTGTTAGAAGCCATGTATTAATTTTTCAAGCTTTTCTACCGAACAAATACATTTTATCGATATTTATAGAAAAAAAAATCAAAAAAGTTGAAAAATTAAATTTCAGTAAACAGCTCAAAACAAATCTAAATATTTTGAAAATTTTATCAAGTATAGGAAATGCCAATATAAACATTCAGTGAAAATTTCAAGTATCTGCGGTCATTTGTTTTAGAGTTATACCAAAATAAAGAAATCACTAAAAGTGAAAATCCAATGTTGTAAAAAATTAAATTTCAAATGCTCATAAAAATTTAATTTGAATTTCCGGTGGACTTTTTATTTGTGATAAAGATTTAAAAACTTTTAAGGAATCTTGTATTAAATTTTCAAATCTTAGATTTAAAAAGAAAATGTTTTATAAATTTCTAGCTTAAAATATTTTGTGATTTTTACGTATTTGGTCAAAATTCAAACTTTGAATGCTTATAAAAAAAATATTGTGACTATGAATTTATTTTATTTTTCAACTGCTATTGTAATTTGTAACAATATGTTAAGAGCCTTGTATTAAATTTTCAAGATTTTCTGCTTAACAAATACATTTTTATCGATATTAATTTAAAAAAAAACTATTAATGATCAAAAATTTCAAATGCCTATGAATAGTTCAACTTAAGTCGAACATTTTTGAAAATTGCATGGTGAATAGAATATACTTATATAAACATTTGGTGAAAATTTCATATATCTATCGTCATTTGTCTTAAAGTAACATCAAAAACTAAAATCGATTTTGTGTGTAAAATTTCCCGTTTTCCCCTTAATTTTTAGTTTGTTTTTCTCGATTATTTAGAAAAGTATTAAGAATTTTTCACTTTTGACCCCCCAAAGTACTAACTAGATTCACTTTCTGATCCAACGAGGTACTGAACTTCAGTAACTGAAGTCAAAAATCGAAGCATTTTTACTGCCCCAAAATGTGATGACAGACACAAAAAAAAAAAAAAACACATCAGGGTAAAATCAATACATTCATCGCTCCGCTCAGAATCTAAAATGTATAGATTTATTGATAAGCAGTACTATAGCTGATATCTGTGTATCGTATATTATGTGTGTATTATGATTTGTGCCAAAAATTTGTGTCTTTTATCCGTAGCATACATCAGCGTATCAGATATCAGTAAAAGTGAAATCTCCCCATCCCTATTTTTTAATAAAAAAACATATTTATTTTCTTTGTGGAGGAATATATCAAAGTAGTGTGGCATGGTTTAATTCTAAAATATAAATTTTTATTAAATTATAATTATAATTATAATATTATATACCATGGCTTACATATTGAATGACATTTCTATTAAAATCAAATATTTTTCATATTTTAATATAAAAAAACTGTGTTATAGAAGCTGAATCATTGATTTTTAAACCGTTGGATATACATAATGAACGTATAAATCCGAAACTGAAAACATCCGAAGAGATAAGAGTTGAACCTCCTATTCCTGTGGAACCTATTATAAAAGCAAATGATGTTGAAGTAAGACAAGAAAAATCAGTAAAAGTAGATAATGGAAATACTATTAGTAAAGATGCAATTAACAAAGAGGATGAAGAATTAGAAAAAAGACCTGAAATAGAATTACTAGAAAAGTTAAGAAGTCACGAAAAAGAAGAGAAAAAAATATTAGCTGAATCCAAACAAATTTTGGAAGAATTAAAAGGAGCTCGTCAAGTTCAGTTTGAAAAAAATAAAAAAAAACTTGTTAACAATGTAAAGGATGTAAACACCAATAATATAAATACAAATAAACAAGAAATTAAAAAAAATCATATATCTTTAGATGAAAAAAAAAGCAAATTAGTTAAAGAGCAGGTACCTTTACCATTAGTATTGAAAGAAGCTAACAGACCTAATAAAACCAAAATAGAGACAAAAAGAGATAAACGAGATTTAACGTCAACAGTGCATAGTAATAATGATGAGAATGAAGAAAATTGTAGTAAAGATGAAAAATCTGAAAATAAAGATGCCACAAGTGTTAAAAATGTTGATAATATTAAAAATATAAGTATATCAAATTGAATATTAAACATTGTAAACATACCCATTTCTTCCCACCATTCCCATCACCATGGTTGATCTCTATATTTTGCAATAATTTATAATATATAAATGTTATATGTACTTATCACAATTATTAAAGCGGCAATATTTTTAAAACCATTATGTGGACAAATTTGTATTATTTTTAATATTTACTTTTAAGCATTTACATTTTACATCATTTTTATGTGTATTAAATTAAAAGTTCCTATATGGTTAACAGTAATTAAAGTTTGTATTTATTATTTTCATGTTACTAAAATTATTTTATATTCATGGGGTACTCTTTAAAAATTGAAAAAAATAATATTTGTTTGGCTATTCAAATATAATTACTGTTTAGTATAATATGCTTCTATGTGAAATTTGAATGTTCTACCTATTATGAATATTTATAATAAAAACTTCATAAAAATCTGTAAAATTAAATTATAATTGAATTTCTTATCTTACCATAACATATCTATGTGCCTTATCAGTCCACGAGTTAATTAGTATTAGTTGTCTATTTTTTGTTTTAATATCATACATTTATTATTTATATTTTTAAATGATAAATAAACAATTTAATACTTACTAACTATATAATAGATTCCTCTATGTTCATTGTTCGGCTTCACCTAGACATTCCTTATCGTTTTAAATATTTTCCAAAATTTTAAAATTAAAATAGTTTTTATCATGAATATCTGCTTTTGATTAAATAAATTCATGTTCATTTCGCTTTTTCCATTATTTAAGATTCTAAAATATCATTACTTAGTATTAACTTTAATCTATTCTCTTGTATTTTTTAATTTCAAATAAATTCTAAACATTCCGCACCACCTATACATAATATTTTTTCATCTTGATCTCCAAAAACGAACAACAAAAGTTGACTATAATTTAGAGACCGTTTTCACTCGATTTTTTATCATTTCACGTTTTAAAATAAGTATCTCAAATTATGTTTCAAATATTTGATATATATTCTGTATTCTTTTCTATTATTGTTCATAATTATTCTATTATATTTATTAAAAATTAAGGTTATCTAAGTGTAGCATTGAAGTAGTGTAGTAGCTATAAATAAAATGCATCTGTAACGAGATTTACTGTGGGGACTTATACTCACAGGACTACTAATAACTCATGTTATTATGATACCATAACCATTAACCTTTGTTTATTAAGTATTTAAGCATTTAGGTAAATAATAGGTAAAAATTAGGTACATTGTTGCATAAATATTTCCGATGAACTCAAGTATTTGTTTCCTTATTTTTTCTACAATTATGAAAAGTACAAGGAAAATTGTGACTACCTATGTATTTTCGATTTGAGGTATGCCCGCTATATTATATAGCTGAATGAATTTTTTAAAATTCAATTTTGATTCACAAGGAAATAACTATGCACTCTAGTAGATATCCACTAATAAATTACTAACATAATATAAAAAGAATGCATAATGGACAAAAGACAGAAATGCTTTTTTATAGATTATAGATAGTATAGACACACAGCAGTAGTTACCCAGGTACCTATCCATTACGGCGTTAGTTAAATCCTTGTTGCCGAGTAATGCCGACTTAAGTGGAAGTGATGCCGTGATATTTAGATTTAAATTTTTTTAACCTTAGATATAGGTACATCGATATTTATCTCAAACCACGTGTCATTGATGAATAACGGGTGGCTTTTTAATAATATATATATTCATGTAACTCCCATATATTATAATTTACTTCCTCCATATTTTAACCATAGCCCATAGGCCATAGGTATACCTATTACATAGCTATACTTATTGTGCATTATGCATACTGCATACCTATATTATAATATTTATAATAATTTTGTATTGAATATTAAGTATTAACTCTCTTAGCTAAATAAAACAAATATATCTGACAAGTTTGATTCCACTAGCTTGAGCAAAGCGTCGGAAGTTTCGGAGTCCAATTTTCAATTGCTTGTGTTGTTTATCAAATTTTCTATAATCATTTAATATAAATATATAGCATCCTCCGCCTCCCTATTTTGTGTCAAGGCTGTCCTAGCAGGGTATAGCTATTAGCTGTCAGAAAATATGCAATTATGGCTAAACGAATCGCTCCGCTCAGAATATAAAATATTAAAACATATTTAAAAAAAATTTTGAATGATTAATTATCTGATATTATAAAGTCATAAATAGCTACTATATAGTACAACCAAAGAGGCATCCAAAGTTGTGATACGAATATACAAAAAACTTAGACACACGTAGTTAAAAATTATCAAATAATTTGTAATCCAAGAACATCGGCCCACAGTTTTAATACGAGGATCAGCCCACCGGAAACTTTCCAATTATGCTGGTGGGCCAATCAGAAATCTGTAGCTGACTATGAATTTTGAATGTTTTGGATTTTTTTGGATGCTTTTGTACCCAACCAAAGTTTTTTTTTTTTATTATTTCAAACGCTTAAAATTCTTTTTGACTACAGCTTGTGTACGGTGGACTTCTAAATATACAGGTATTATTTTTAATTATAATGTTTTTATACCAACCCATTCATCTAATTATTATTTAAATATTAAATGGCATATTATAATTTATTCTTATAATTTTAGTTTTGTGTTTATACGAGTGTAGTGTTACCATTCCGATTTACTTTAGTAGTATATTATTGTAGTTTCTTGTAGTATTTGAACATCTTTTGATATATTTATTTTATTTTATTTTATACGCGTCGGATTGACAAAGTATCGTTAGAAACAATATTTGTGCTATTTTATTATAAGAAAACAAAAATTACAACTTATGAGTGAGAAAAATATTAAGCATAACATTTTTTCATTTTTAAAACTGCTTCATCTTTATCAGAAACAGATTGATGTTAGAGATGCAGTTCAGTTTTGTTTTTTGTTTTTAAAACTGGAGAAGGGGAAATAATTGTTCTTAAAATAGAGCCTGACATAAATATACTGCATTGTCGAACGTATTATAAAAGCTAAAAAGTGTTGAATCATTTCTGTTTAACAAATATTAATTATATTTGACGTTCGCAGTACTTCAATTTTGTATTAATTTTAGTATTACAAACTGTTTAATATGTGAAATTATATGAACCATGTCACAAAGTCAATTTAAGTTTGAACGTAAATCTGGTGGTGTGTCAAGAAAATTAAAACAAGCAGGAAACGTATCTAAAATCCGAGAATTTGAATTGGAAAAGGTAAATATTATAAATATTATGGTTATTTATGTACCTGCTTATTGTATGTTCATAGGTATTTAATATAGTTATCCACTACTTATTTATGTTGATTAATTGTTTGAATGTTTAATATTAAAATTAAACTATTTTGTGGTTCTATAATGTTTTTATAAAAATTAGATCCTAATCTCCAATTTACCTAGGCATCTACCTCTTCCTGTTAATTTAATTATAATGTAATTATCATATAATTCTAAAGCATTGGTATAAAGATAAAAATGATTCATTTATCAAACTCAGAAGATGCTTTTACAGTGAACTTAATATTATTATAATTCATGACACATCATATCTATCATCCTACTAGCCAAAAAATGTGAGTAGGACGAGTAGGTATCTACCTTAGATTCAACTATACTGCAGTCTATACCTATATTGGTGGATGTGGTGAATGCGATACAAAATAATCGCATTTCCTAATAGTTTATAGTACCTATAGGTATACATTCAAATATAATATACCAATCAAAATTTGAAACCTTTATAGTAGGTACCTACATATTAATATTTACCTATTATACATATTACACAATAATATATATATAATGTACATAATTTATACTATATAATATTTATATATATAATAATATAATATGTATAAATATTATAGTAATAGTAAATATAAGTGACAATATGTTATCCTTATCACTATTATCAGTTTGCGATACAATACTGAGATAAACCCTTTGAGAAAAACCATTTATTTTTTTTTTATGGGTACTTTCACATATTTAAATGTGATTTAATTTAGCAATAATTAATAATCAAGAACGCTGTACGTTGTAAATGGCTAAATCTGTATATTGCTCTAATATTACTCACAACATATAAGTTACATTGGTATAACAATATAACTAAGCTTACATTTTAAAATCGTCTTTTTCAGATTAGTTATTCTAATATAGGATCTAATATTTTAAACTTATACCTATATATATAGCTATATTATATTTACTGTATAACTCGTATATAATATATATTTCAATATATAACTCGTGAATTATTATATAAATCAATCGTATTATATTTACTATTTAGTAATTTGGTATAATATATTCTACAGTATAGATGAGAGGACATATCGTAATCAACCTAATGATAAACCTTTTATTTTTATAGATAGATTTGGTGGAGACGTTTGATATTGTGCAAATAGTCGGTGAAGGATGGTTCGGGAAAATATTACTGGTCGAACACCGGGGCACGGATAACGAGATGGTGCTCAAATCGTTGCCTAAAAATTACACAGCCGTTAAGGATTTTTATCGAGAATTCCATTTCAGTTATCACTTGAGCGCACACCGTAACATCGTATCCACGTTTGACGTGGCTTTCCAGACGGCCAGTTTTTACGTGTTCGCTCAAGAGTACGCGCCGTTGGGCGACCTCACATCCAACATATCTGACACCGGGATTGGAGAGTTGCACAGTAAAAGCGTCGCAAAGCAGGTAGTTATTGTCAATTGCATCGATCGTATACGATTCTTATTTACAGTATATATTATACAGCCTAAATACATAACGATTATATATACGTATACACTGGCGCTGCAACTATAGAAAATAATGTCGGGGGTTACATTGTTTCAATATATATATATATATATATATATATATATATACTATATACATATAAGAGGTAACATGCTGGTTGCATGAAACCAGATTGCAGAAGGGGGAGATTTATAAACCGAATCTCTCATTTGGGTTGTCCACTATACTTATATCTATATTATATTTATTATTATATGTATGAATATTAATGTGAAATATATGTATGTGTTCAGTTGGTTTCTGCGATCCAGTATATCCACAGTTATGACCTAGTCCACAGAGACATCAAGCTAGACAATATTTTAGTTTTTAAGAGTGATTTTTCAAGAATAAAACTATGTGACTTTGGTGAGACGAGAAAAAATGGTAACTGGGTCACCCGTCGAAATGAATGGATCCCTTACATGCCTCCCGAAATCCTAGCCATAGACACCGAACACAAATACAAGTATGATGGTAGACGAATATCTATAATTGTTTTTAATTAATCAAACCAAGATAATTATTTTATTCGTGGCCTTTGTATAGAAGTGTTCCCATTAATTTTTTTAAGAGTATACTGAATTGCTAAGCCATCGAGTAACAAAATACTACCGTATATTACTGCATAATGCATATACTCATAACTTTGTAATAATATATTAATAATATCTCGGTAGTATATTGTGTAAATTATGCGGTATGGGAACACTCCTATGCCTATATATGCTTGTATACAATCGTAATCGCGTGCATCTATTATACTTATGTATACGTATTTTATTTTACGTAGACATTAATCATACAACATTTTGCGTGTTTTATATATATTTAGAGTAGAAACTTCACACGATGTTTGGCAGTTTGCAGTAGTGTTGTTCGTGTGTTTGACCGGGTGCTTGCCGTGGCAGAAAGCCAGTTCCGAAGACCCGAGGTTCGTTAGTTATGTTTATTGGGTGTCCAGCAATGGCATAATGAGTCCATTCAGGAGGCCTAAACTGTTCAAGATGTTGACGTCCAATGCACAAAGAATGTTTCGAAAGTTCCTACAACCCAATGTACAGACCAGGCCTAGTGTCTTGGATGAAGTGCAAAATTTTATTGACGAGCGGTGGCTATCAAAATACATGTTAGACAAAAGTAAAGGTAGTATTACATTGTTTTGTATTCTGGTGAACACTTTATTTTGATGAATTGTTTTGAAAATTATAAATGTTTTGTCGTACCAACATTATATAGTACGTATTATATTATTATAGTCATTACTCATTAATCATAGTGTATAAAACTATTAAGTAGGTACTTGACCTGATAAGTGAAATAACTTTTGGTTTAATTAATATATATATATATATATATATATATATATATATATATATATATATATATATTTAAAAAAATATACATATTTATATGTAAATATAAATATTTAAATATTTTTATATTTTTTTAATACCGAAAGTAAAAAATTGTATTATATTTTTTTGGAAAAATTCAAAAAAGTTTATTTGTGAATAAAATAGAAAAATATTTATGGTAAAAAATGTTTATATGAGGTAATCTGTTTGGAGTTTATTTTTAAATATTTTTCTGAGTTAATTAATTTGAAACATATATACCTATAATAACTTTTTTCTACATTTTTTTCTGAGAATTTCTTGACATAATTTAATTTCTTAAATTATTTATCAACCATAAATTTTCATAATTGTTGTCAAACGTTCAACTATAGTATAATTTGATACATTTATGAACGATATTATTTTCCATAATTTTCATCGTGTAAATTCTTTGAATAGTTTCAGATGATATAGATGAGCTGAGTCCATCTTTATACAGCTATCAAACAGACCAGGAAGAGAATAAGAAATTTCTGTTGGCATTCTCCAATTGTGGAATTGAAACTGCTGTTGTTGATAGAGCTGCAAAAAAGGAACGTATCAAACAGTGGATCCAATCTAGTGTCATCGAAGAAGAAGACGAAGAGGATTCTAGTGAAGGAACCACTAAATTAAGTTTATCACGTAAGGGTAGCAACGACACTGAAGAAAACGAATTATACGCATTGACCAAACGTGAAGGTTAAATTTTTATTGCAGGGGTTCCTATTCAAAGGTTAAATATATATATGAGACTGTAAAAAATGTTGGCATATATTAACATAAATTATATATATGCGTGTGTATATTACATGCATCATACTTTTATCATTAATATAATTTAAATTTAAAAAATGTGTACCAATAATTATATTTATTGTAATTTTTTTTAAATTATACCATTGCTCCATAATATATACTATATGTCCTTTATTTTATATACATTTGGGCATAAACCATGGTCAGTAATCGTCTATATCGAATATATTTCATAGTAACTGGTAAGACAAATATTTAATTAATACATTTTAGTTCAGCCTGAAAAATATATTATTTATAACAACAATAATTTAATTATAATATTTTTAAATGTATATTTGAAATAAATTTTTTATTTTTATAATTGTCTGCCTATAGGTATATTAAACGTACCTATATTTTAATAGAATATATTATACAAAAATGTCCTTAAATTTAAAATAATAATAATATTTATATATATTATAATGATTCTGTTTTAACCTGATGGCTGTCAAGCAATATAATATATTTTAGGTATTATATTATTATATAATGGTGCCAATGGTAGTATCTACCTAATTATCATTTTAAAATTATACAGCTTATACAGTTATTAGACATTTAATCACATAGAGAATTTTTTTATGTTGTCACCCATTGTGCACTTGGCTGGTAATTAACGCTGTCTTGAGTCTAGAACTTGGTTATTTTTTTTGTTAAAAAAAAAACAAATTAAATATCATATTATATTCATAAAAATTGTTAATACAACATTATTTGTTCGAAGTATGTCTTATTTATTACTGTAATAAGTTATACATTTAATTAGTTAGAGATGTATTAATGCAATATTGTATCGTCCATTTTTAAATAGGCTATTTATAGGCTATATATAAATATAACTATATCGCTAAACTGATCAAAAAGGTATACGAGTATAATGGGTAATAAATATATATATTTTAGTTGTACATAATATACGCTCGGCAACATAGGCAACAAGGGCTTAAATCGAAATAATTTATTACATAATAATTGTGTAGTTACTAAATGTAAGTGTTAATTATATTTTTGTTTGGAGGTTGGCGGCTGTAATGAACTGGATGATATTTGCTATTGATTGAGGGTGATAGCTTAGTATTTCTGGTACCTAGTGATTTGGGAAGGTTGTGTCTTGTTCGAATATTGTGGAATTGTTCAACATTCGGTGAGGATGAATGGGTAATATTAATTTAGCGTTAAAAATGTAAATTAATATTTGCAATTCGCGTTCCGAAAAACTATTAGATATAAATATATATTTAAATTGAGTATTGTTTAATGTTGTCTATTCACTATTGAATGATATTTTTAAATAATATTTCTAACAACAGTAGTTGTTTTGGTGTTTTTAAATATCATTATGAAAATTTAAATATGATTATATGAATTCTGTGTATATACCTACCTAATAGTGAGTAAAATAAGAGACCATAAAATATCGAAGAGTGTAATAAAATTGCCACAAAGACAACTTTTTCATTAAAATGTAATTTTACATCACTATTTATTGAATATTAATAATCTACGAATGTATAACTATAAAGTTGCGCAAGCTTATTTAGTGTGGTGTGTGGATATTACTACCACTATTTGAAATTTTAACTTTTAGCCCTTTCACCGCTAATACCGAGGGTCACATCACACGATTACGTAATAATTATTTACAGTAAAAAAATCGTTAACATTTAGTATAATGGCGTATATATAATAATTATTATATACCTAGCTATATACAGTGTAGTAAATTCGATCAATCCCATTCTAGATAAATTAAGTAACTGTCCGGTACTACCAGTACACGCACGAAAGCTAAGAGTACGAAAATTCAAATTGAATAACTCCATTGAATAAATGATAGGTATTTCTCACAGTATTTAGTTATGTATGTTATATTGTTGAAAAAAAATCTTATGTAAATATAGATAATAGATATTGATTTATAATTATAGGGTTTTTACTTTTTAAATAACTAGTATGAGTACGGACCATGGGTAATTATTTAATTTTGCAGTATCCTAAAAAGTTTTTTTTGTTAAACAAACATTTCTTATAATATTTTTAATGAGTTGTTATAATTATTATAAAATGTCACTAAGTTGAACTTAATAAATTGTTTGTATTGTTAATATTAATTACGGTATAACTATAGAAACCTCTGCATGTAGGTAGTTAAAAAAGTTAATAAAAATGAAAATAGACTTCTTGTTTTTTTTCTGATATATAACCGAAATAATTTTAGTGAAATTACATTAGGTATTCTTCATAAATTACTTATTCATACATTTATCAATTTAATGTTTAATTTTTAATTATAATATAGATAACTTGTTTGTCTTGTTTTAATTTAATTGAAGCACCTATGAGGACTGCGTGTATACATATATTTGCCGTACCTATATATATATATACGTATCCTAATCACACGTTACAGCCACTGCAGAACTACCTATATAACATATAATTATATATTATATGTAATATTATGTGAAATAAAAAATGATTGTCTAGGTTTCGACTTCGATAGGTAAAAAAAAAGCCATCCAAATCAAACATTATAATGAAGTGAACGAGAATAAAAATCCATATTTTACTACCCTAACAATATCGCATAATAATGTTGCAGGTATTTAGAAAAACGTTTCAGTTATTTTGACCTTTGTCGGGGTCAAAATTGTAATCACTCGTATTATAATAATTCTTTAGTGGGTATACCTACTGCAGCTATATTGACGGCGATACGCGGCGCCACGACCTGCAAGTCTGCGTACTTGGATCTACTTGCGGACTTATTATTATCGTCATTCATAAACGCCATACCGGTACGGTTGGCACGACTGGTGGCGTTTCGCCCGGAACTTACACCCGCGTCCGTCCCAGCAGCGCCAACTCCGCGGGCGTCGTCGTCGTCGTCGTCGGCGGTGGGGTCTGCGACGGCAGCTTTCGTGGTGGCGCGGCGCCCGACCGTCAAACGCGCACCAAACTCTTTATGTGGTACGCTATCACCGTCGCGGCGCCGTCATCGAACATATTATAATATTAATATAACAATTTTATTCGTTCGTCGGTACACCCTGTTTCGTAGTATACGCGCGCACGTTTATAAATACACACACACACACCATACGATCGCGAGGAAGTTTGTAAACACGATATTATTATTATTATATTTAAAGTGTACTGCAATAACAGTCACGTACACACACACACACCCACGAATATTTTTATTTATATATATACATACACGCAGTGTACGCACACATCACACCACGAGCAAGTGCATTTCATTATATCCGGTATTGTTCCGCCGGAAGTATGAATGGCGCTAAATGCGCCGCGTGCCTTGCCGCCGTCCTCTTCGTACTTTTCGCGTTCGTCGTCAAAGGTATTTGTCACATAATAATATAAATCGAATTTAATTAGTTGATACGTACAATGTATTATGATTGTCTATATTAATGCTGCACATGGCACTCGATCGTTTAGGAATTTTATACATTATATACAATATTTGCCTATAGTAATTTACACGTAGTGTTAATAAACAATCATTTATAATTAATACCCATGGTACAAAAATATCTAGATAGGTACCTATTTTACTGCACACTGTAAACATAATCACAAAAACGTATGGAATTTAAAATCTATATTAATATATAGGGGAAAATAGTGAATATAGGATTAGGGAAAAGTTTTTGTTAAAAGTTGATCACAAACTTATGGGGGCTTCTCCCTCCTTATCCCACTGTGCCCAATTACTTATAAAAACGATGCATCCATAATTTTACATATTATAAGTGAAAACGTTCTTAATCATGTTTATTGTGTATAAATGAATATCATTTTATGTGTATGATGTACAATAATATATTTACTGTTTATTTATTACACTACTTGATGAAAATATAATGAATACGAAAAAAATGATTCTGACCGATATCAAGTAAAAATGTTTAAATGTAGGTATTATTTTATGGAGAATAATGGAAAAAAGTTAATACTTTTCAAACTAATTATAAAAAAACTTTAAAAATAATTAATTTTCAAGTTAATAATATGTTAAATATCCCTTCAACACCACATGTGTTTAGCACTACCTATTATAGTGTATTATGTACTTATTAATTCATTGTATCAAAGTTTAATATAGGTATATATATATATTATATCCATATAAGGTATTAGGTACGTGAAAAATCGTATAATAATTTTTATGTATCTAATTGATATTAGAAATTAGAATAACAATATAATTACAGAATAAGACGTACATAATATTGAATAGGTAGTCTCTTAATCTGAGAGATCTTATCGATGGTAAGATATATTATTGTGTTGAAGCTGTATAACGAAAAACCTGGACATAAGCTGTGCGTAGATGATGGTATAATATATTATCGTACATAGAAAGATTATATTAGGTAGGTAATCCAAATGTTACTATCGATCGTGTAGGACATACACACATAGATTTATCTATGCATTGTCGGGAATACAGACACGAGTCACGAATAATTTATACATACAATTGTCATTTATATACACATATCTATGCATAGTTTATGTTGTAAAACACATTTTTTTGCGAACAGAAAGGGTTGAATATAGTATGTATGTTATATTATTATATATTTATTTATATAGGTTACTTTTCTCTCGGTAGCGACAAATCGATTTTAACATGTTACCTACCAAAATATTATTACCATGACGATTTGGCACTACACTTTGAAATAAACAAGACATAATAACGTCACGATGTAGGTACATGAGGTGTTGACTGTTGATGAGTATAATATAATATGGGTGGTGAATGGTGATAAACTAAGACTAAAATACATATTATTATATAATATAGATTAGATATTAGATAGTCATTTAAATTCTATATTTGAGGGGTGGTGGGTTACCGAATAACAGTGTCATGTAATATGTGTATATTTAGGTTTGTTTTGCTGTTATTATATTATGTACGCATCGCGAGGGATAATATGTAGCCATGTAGGTACCTAATACCAAAGGTAATTATTATATGCAAGCACTTTGCTTGACAAAGTATTGGCTTCGGTAAACCTCGATCGAGCATATACCTTTTTAACAACACGATTGAACTGAGAATATTTTTATGACGTTCCCGAAGTTTTGTAATTTATTTTCACGTATATCGGTATATCATTACACTAATTATTAGGATAGTAAAATCAAAGGTGGGCACGTTAATAAAAATAATTAATTCAAGATGAGTTAAGTTAACAGGATATATGATCGATTAGCTAAAAGTTAACCGTTAACAAATTATAAATTTAATTATATTAAACAAAACTTAATAGGGGAAAGAATATTAACTTCACTCAGTTTAAATAAAGTTAATCTATTTTTTAATTATTATGTAAATCACATAAAGAGTGTCTGTATCTATCTAATCTAATAAACTATATCAATGCACACAATTATTTTATCAAGAAAAAGAATATAAATGTTTTTGTTATTATAGTATAAAATTATTTTTATTTTATATTAATATTTGCGTGTAAACGAAAAATTTCGAAAAGTTTTTAATTGATTTTTATAAATCAACTGAGAAAATCTAAGTTATTTCAACTGTCGATTAAACTAGTTAAGTTCATACGTTGATTAGAAAACTAACTACCTATATTTAAGTAAAAATGTTATAAGAAATTAACATTTTAACTAGTTAATGCCCACCTTTGAGCAAAATTAAACGAGCTGAGTCGACCCCCAGGGACCCCATTATTTTATAAGAACAATGAAATTTGACTCTGAAATCATGTTATACTTTAACTCGAACCATATTTTGAATTATTATTATGATTATTTAAATAAATATTTTTTATATAATATAGTTAAAAATTAAAAATGGCAACACTGCAGAGTTTTTACTTTTTATGATCGTATAGGTTTACATTAATTGTATTTCTGTATTATCTTTGGTACATCAATAATAAGTTTGATTAACCGTGTTGTAAGTTGTAACTGCAGTGTATCAACAGTCGAAAAATACAAATTAGATTATAATTGTCCAGGTGCCAATCAAAAAATATGATTAAATTTGTACTACATATGTAAAATAAGTTGTTTATATTATTTTGTTAGTAATTTATTATAAATATTATGAATTATATTGGGTTATTATTTATTAGATGTTAATGTCTTAATGATTAATACGTAACTTAAAAGACACAAAAATATATTTGTACAATGTTAATATTAAGAATTGTAAAACTTTATTCAAAAAATGCCTGATCTATGTGAAGACACTATATATTCATTATTCATATAAATAAAAATGTATCGACAAAATATTGATTTTCGAGACTTAAATATTGTTTTTATTTGTGGACAGTGGTGAGTATAGCGCTTATAGTGCTTACATAAACTCTCATCACTACATAGATGAAGTACCTAATAATCGTAAATCTTTGGGATATAGTAAGGGTTAAGGGGATAAGTTTTGAGGCAAATTAATTCTAAATATATAGGTGTCTACATATATTAAGCTCTTGCGTGTTTATGCTATTGTATGACACTGTGTAATGTAGGCATGAAGTAAAAACTAATGTATTATTTATTATTATCTATTATAAACGATGGTCAGGTATGTGATTACTGATTTTAATTTACCGTATAAAATCATAATAGCAAGTCATATACGTAGGGACATATCAACAAGAAATAAAAATAATGTTGATGTGAAAAAGGCATTAAATATTTGTTTCTTAAGTATATTTTTGAGTTTCGGTTAGAAATTAGATCCGCGACTGCAAACAAAATAATATATACAATATACTTAATACAGTATTCGCAAGTTGTAGCTACTAGCTATTGGTTCATGCAATGCAAACAGAATATTATGAGAATTTAGTATTAGTTTTAAACTTTTAACGGATACAACCCTTCGCCTAGATTTTACGGCGCCTAACATTATTGATTCAGTACATTACTGAGTGGTACATATTTGATATTACATGGCCAAAAATGTACCTATAAAGTTTGATCTAGCATAATTTTGTAGTGTATTTACTTTAGAAACTGGTTTATGCTTTTATTGACGTTCACCGCAAAGCCATACAAATGTATTTTGTATTATACACCTATACGAGGATCGGAATTCAATTTAATAGGGGACATTCCGACTGTGTTATAAGGCCTCTTATAAGCTTCAAATGACCTTAATTCTCGATTACTAGAAATATTACCTTTATATATCATTATTATTATTATTATTTTTTTTTTTGTGGATTTAGTGGATTGGTTTAGTTTATTTTATAGTTTATAGCAATTAGCCTTTATTAATGTTGGAGTAACAGAAATTATTATATTATGTTTTGAATGATTTTATGATGTAGATGATAAGATAGTTTCTTACAATATTATTAATAATTAGGGTTGAGATTTCGATGCACTTTGCATTGTTTTCCAAAGGTTATTGTGCGATGCTCGTCTGGTCACAAATTTGTTTTATGTACTTATGAATGAGAATAAGAAAGTTTATTTTGCAATTTTTTGGGAACTTTTAGTTTTTAGGTCATTTTCTTAATTTTTTAGAGCATTTTAGAGTTTTTGGAAACCAAGTATGAATTTGAAATTTTATTTTAAGATTTTTACACCAACATGGTTTTTATATAAATATAACAGATTATAAGTAGATATATAGGTACTCGTATTTCGTATTATATTATCGGACAAGGTTTGAGTAACCACTATACCTACCCGAATTTCCTGTTAAATAATCTTAAATCGGTAAAATTGACGTCCGATGATATCGTTCGACGTTCAGTACGAGTTTTTAGGTCATAAAAACATTTTTTAAGGGCATTTTTTAGGGTTGTTTTAGGGCATTAAAATCCCAGCCCTATTAATAATCTAATATTGATTTTAAAAAAGGATTGTTCAAGATATATAGGTTCCTGCACTATCTATGGTAAACATAAGTCAAAGAAACTCAGACGATTTGTAGTTATAATCATAAATTTATATATTGATACCTATAATGTATAGTAAATATATACCTTGTTTCAAAAAAAGACACCAAATGTACGTAGCAAAACCGTTTTTGCCTGAGGCCACCTAGTCTCTTCTCTTTTTGAACAAGGGATAGTATAGAGACACAAAGCCATTAAATTGATAATAATAATGATAATGGATTTGGATTGCATAATAACCCTTAAACATTTAATTAATCAAAAATGAACTAAATAAAGCTAATTATAATCCTTTAGACATGATTTAGTGGTTAGATCTGACCATTAAATGTTAGTGAACCACTAAATTATTCAATATTATAATATGCAACTTGGCAATAAAATATTAAAAAGATAGTGGTTTTTACAAATAAAAATTGAATTTTTATATCTTAAAACGGATATCCTGAATATTAAATATAATTAACTTAATGTAGATATTAAATAAATTACTAATACTTTGATGATTTATAAATAAATTTTAATATTATGCAGAGTGAATAGTCGGACCTTGCTTATTGTGTTTTCTATTTCTATATACATTATACATACATAATTATGAATTTTTAACTGGGTAAGTAATATTGGGATGAATTAATTTTCAATTGCATAAGGTGAATGATAGATATGTATAGTAAAATATAATTATCATTAATTATTAGTTTATTACTTATTAAGATAACACTTTTATGGCAATTATTAAAAATATAAACGAAGTATATAACTTAATACTTTTTAATGTAATAGGTACTATAATATTGCAATTGTTAGAGTTAATATTATAACTGATTGAGTATAAAAAATAAAAATATATTTTATAATTTAAATTTTTTGTTCATTATTAAAAAGAAATATGAAAATAATTAATACAATAATGTTTTATTAAAGGAACAAATTAATGTTATTTTTAATTAATTACACCCAATCATTTTTGAAATTTATGAGTTCAAACACCATAATTTGCGACAATATTACCTGTAAAAAGGTTTTAGGGTTCATAACTCATAAGTAAATAATTGAACTATATCAGTTATTGCTATAATTAAAGGTTATAAATAAAACGCTCTTATGTTATAACTTTTCATTGAATAAAAATGTGAATACCAAAGTCGCCTGTTTTCAAATACTATATAAAAAAAAAATAATTTCATTTTTATTTTGAATTTTACTCAACCAACAATGAACTGATAAAGTCTTTATCATAAAGAGATATAAATTACTACGTCTCGTCTCACCTATATTCTATAATAGCATGAAATTAATATTATATTTATCATTTTATTATTAATTAATCTGTAACCATTCATATTTCATACTTTCATAAGTAATACATTTATTTTAAAGAAGAAATATTGTGCATTTAGATTTTAGATACGACATAATTTATATTGATGCATTAATTTTTATTGCAGATCTATGCAAGTGTGCAACATTAGGTTTTAGGTATATGGTATAAATAGTGTAAAATGATTCTTATCAATAATAGACAGTGGCGTATTTACAGGGGGAATCCCAGGTTTGATCCCCTACTCCCCCAAAAAATATTTACTCAATGTTAAACCAATATTTGATAACGAGTTTTCTAATAACATAGACAATTGCGTTATTTTGATGTGGAGTATCGTTGCGTTTCAAAATAAGATGAAACAAATAAGCTTTAACGTAAAATTTTTAAAAATGTTAATCCTCCCTCTTCCAAAGAAATCATTGAAAATACCCCACTGGTAATAGGTGTTTTCTTATATTATGAACAGTGTAGTGCAATAATTATACATATTATTTCCACGTTCACTAGACCCCGTATTTTTGTCAATTTACTATGACACCATTGTTATAGTTGTTATAATAATATTTATTATTTTATAAGTAATTAAAAATTTTAAATTACTGTATTATGAAACTGAAACATAATAAACTAACTAAATGTTGAATTATTTTTGTAATTATTTTACTAACTCCAGAAAATATGTAATTTATTAACTTATTATGATGATTATAGGTTATAGCACATCATATTGTATTAGTTTTAGGATATCATTAATGCGATTACATTTTAATACATAGCCTAGAAATGTATAATTACTATACATGCTCTACAAAAAAAAAGCTGGAAAGTGGCTATCACTCTGCTGTACAGTATTAGGTTATAAGTGTAAAGTGGGTTACTGTAATGGATGGAATTAAATTTGAATCCAATGATATTATATCACGATTCTGAGCGGAGACGGTTTATCAGTCTAGGATATAATATTATAGATTATGAAAAATTTTCAAATCTTAGATTTAAAAAGAAAATTTTTAATGAATTTCTAGTTTAAAATAATTTGCAAATGTTCATGATTTTTACGTATGTTGTCAAAATTCAAGCTTTGAATGCTTGTAAAAAAAAATTGGAAATATATATTTCTTTTATTTTTCAACTGCTATACTAAAAATATTTTAGAAGCCTTGTATTACATTTTCAAATCTGAGATATAAGAGCAAAAGCTTTTTTATGAATTTCTATCTAAGATAATTTGAACATTGTCGTAATTTTTACGTATTTAGTCAAAATTTGAACTTCAAATGCTTATAAAAAAAAACCGTGCCTATATGTATTTTTATTATTTGTTAACTGCTATTGTAACAATGTGTTAGGTGTCTTGAATTAAAAAACACACACATCATGGTAAAATCAATTCAATCCTAGCTCCGCATAGAATCTAAAAATATTTTTAATATTTTATAAGTTTTTTTTGGAGAATTATTGACGTTTAAAACTATATTCATTTAATAGGTACCTATTTACTATGTTGATTTGTTACTAGCAGTGGCGTATCCAGGATTCATTTTACGGGGGTGTTTTTAAATTTAATAGTCATTTGGTAGGTGGAGGGCTCTGCCCCCCCACACCCCCGTATAACATAAACAAGTACCATATATTGATGTAAATTATTATAGTAAATATTTAGTATGCGTATAATTTTCAAGTCTTATAAAACTTTTATACTAGGTATAACTAAAATAATAACTTTTATTTTATTAATCACAAAAAAGAAATAATAATAATAAGGTATATATTATTATAAATTGAGAACCTAGGTGAATTTTAAGCGACGGAATTAGAGTGCAAGTTCATCAATAACCTCTGCCGTAGATATAGGTATATCTCTATGAATATTCATTAAAGCTAGACCATTCAGCCTGTTTTCTCCAACGGTATTTCTTAAATATGTTTTAAGTTTACGGAGAGTTGAAAAGGAACGTTCACTCGTAGATGTAGTGACAGGAAATGTTGCTAAGATAACCAACAGCCTGTGAATCGTAGGAAAAATAATAGAATTACAGTTAAGCAAAGCATCTATTACATGTTTCGGAGTGGACTTTTTAATCTGTTGCTTCCAAACCAAAAATTCACCCTTTGCACTTTTTTCATCAACTACAATATCCTCTGCATATATTTTTATAAGTTCAACAAAATTTTTTTCATCATCATCTTGAACACTTAGTAAACAAGAAAATTTTTTAACAAGTGATTTATGAGCTAAAAATCTTTCTCTTAATTGGTTTGAAAAACTGTCCAAAAATGGAATATATATAGATAACCTAAAATATTCTTCACTGTAGTTGGTGGTGAAATTTGATCTATGTTTTTGATTCTTTGTAAGTCTAGGGATGGTGATTGCAACTCCCAAGGTTTCGCATTTTCTGTTTACTTCAGTATAAATTTCTTTAAACTCTGCTTCAGCTTTTTTTCTTAACTCCATTACTGCTTGAGACACATCTTCAGCTAAATCCTTAGCCTTAACCAAGTCCAAATTTTCTGTTTGTAACTGACGACTTAAAGGCAAGCTAATGCGAGAATATGTCATTTATGGAGTATCAGTTGTATATCACTGTTAATAGCAGAAGCCGTGGTTATCACCATACTAAATAATTATTGATATCAATCATATGAATGCAACCAAAATTTCAGTCTGTGATACCACATTATCATGAACTTTTTTTTTTGATTCTGATAGTCTGATAATGAGCGAATGGTAAATTGGTAACAGCATGTATAAATAACGCAAAACTAACTGATACTCCAAAACACAGATAAAGTAGCCAAGTAGCAGTAGATACTTACTTTCGTCTTTCATAGAAATTCGGTTTAATGAGTAAATTCAGAGTTTGATGAAAATATAAAAAAATACGGATGATGGGGGGTGTTCTAACACCCATATCACCCCCCCTAAATACGCCCCTGGTTACTAGTATGTTAAGTATACAAAGAAAAGGCTAAGTAAAGGTATTTAGTATCCTAAAATGTACATTGTACAGTCTTATAGTATTATTTCTTTAAACTTAAATTATAAAAGAAACTTTCAGTATTAATCTATTAATATTATTTATTATTTATCATACATTTAGTATAGGTAAATACTAGATATATACTTTCTGAATTTTCATAATATTGTTGTCGAAGGTTACAACTTACATTTGGTTTAGTGTTTACATTTACCGATTTGCCTAGTTTTTGTTACTAGCGTGAACAATTTGATTAGGTATAAAATAAGAAATACTATGAGTATGTTTACAGTTTTATTATAATTTGTGCATGTTACTATATGTTAGCCATAGATTACAGATGTTATGCATTTACGCTGACATACCCTTAATGTATATTATAAACAATTTTGTTTGTATTTGTAAGTCATTTGTTTAAAATATTTATCATCAAAATCACTTAATAGTATTATTAATTATATGGCACACGTGTCATATGCTATCTACCAAGAAAATCATATATAAAAATCTACAAACTTAAGCTACTAACCTGCTCAATGACTGTTGGTTCACAGTAGTTGCCCTATTTTAAATAGCCTGTTTGTTAACAGTTTTTCATATTTTTTTTTCAAAAACTTTTTTTTTATATCTTATAAAAACATTAAAAAACATTTTTTTGATTGACGGATCTCCACCATTCTTCTTGCAGTTGTCTTTCATGAAGATTGGTCGCTCCACGAGCTCTAATTCCATACTTTACTTTCATGTATTTCTATAAGCATGCAATTATAGTCTGTGTTTGGGCACCTGTACGTGGATTTATAAAGTTTTTGCTGTGGTTAATTGTTTGGTGAAGAAAACCATGTTCCTTAAGAATACTGTAAGCTCTACATTCATCTGAATAAATTGTGGTTTCAGGTTTTATTTCTTAGACAATTATGGGAAGTAATGTTTCACGATCTCTTTTATCAACTATAAAATAACGGCGCTCCAAAATATTATCTTGATGCAAGCAGCACATATCAATACCAAACATCCTTGAACGCGACTTCCGTAATTTCTGTTTTGGTTTTCAATATTTTGATTTCCTTCGTCAGAATCGTTTTCAAAATCAGAACAAGAACTTGAATCTGAATAGGAATTTGCGTTATCATTAGGTCTATGATCACCATGGTTAGAGGCCCCCAATTTTGTATAGATTGTCTTATTTGGTGAATAGACGATACAGGGACGGGTGGCAGTATTGTACTATTGTGTTGAACAGTTCCCACCTGTTCCTGGTTTTTGAACAGGAAGAAAAAAAAAGGTCTATGATCACCAAGCCGTAATCTGCCTCTATTCTACTTTAGTTTGCCTTGAAAAAGAGACTCGTCAATCTGTACGATGTATCCTTTACCTCCCATTTTTCCTCGATGTTTAAACTGTTCGACGACAACGCTTCTATACAAATTAATGAAATTTAGCAATCTGAGACTGTGTGATGTCCTCTACCAGTAATTTCTTCTGTTTGTATATTTTTAGATTAGCCCAGCATCAAACAAGTTCCAATATTTCGCATAAACTTAATCCACTATTACTATTTTCATTTTTGTCGGTGTAAGTAAAATATGGATTTTCTTTGAGAATATGCTAATGGATTGCCATGTTTGACAACCCTTTTTTTTACATTGTAAATATTTTGTTGTAATAATATCTCCGTTGATATCACGTTTTCGGCTTTTTTTTAAAGTTTCTTTTATTTCATCACTATACATTATTCTCCAATAGAATTTATTTTTGTACATAGCTTTGTATTGGGTAATAAATCACGATCTTTTAAAAATTGTATACAAGTTTCGTCATTAAAAATAATTTTTCTGTATAATTCTCCCAATGTATTCATTTTATAAAACCATAAATTTACAATTAATGAAAAAACACAACTACGACGTTTGATCTTAGCGATCAACGAATACATAGGTACTAAATTCTATAATACAAAACTTTGAAATTCCTAAAGGAATTATAAATATATATAATATCGATGCCGTCAATACGGATTACGGTAGATAATATAGATAACGGTAGATAGCATACGACACGTGTATCAATTGTATAAATTAACAATATTATATAATATACTAAAAAATAAATAACTTAAAGGAATACAAAATAAATAAATAATAACCTAAATAATTAATCTGCAAGTATATGTTGTAGGCTTGTAGCCATTTCACCTCCCCCTCCACCATAGGCGTGTCTACGGGAGAGGCAGGGTGGGCACCGGCCTCCCCAGTGACTTGATTCTTGGCCTCTTGGCGTATAATCTACCGTTGTTGAAACACGGATTTCTAAATGGTTAGTAGTGCTATATAATTTCCATACAAAAATAAAAAGTCCCAAATATAGATTATTAAATACAGATCGTTGTAGTAAGTAAAAAATTTAAATTTTATAAATGGCCTCCCCAGCCATGGAGGCCTGGACACGCCTATGCCTTCCACTGTCTATTTTCCTAAAAAAATCTTGTCCATTTTCTTACAATCAGAAATTAAAAGTATAATAAATATTTTTTAAGTCATTTTATTATATTATATTTTTTTTATATTATTTAATACAAAATAAATAAATAGCAAAAATAAATGTTTGGATTATTATATTATACAAACCAAAAATTAATGTATTTAACAATTTTAAATAAAATAAAATAAAATGTATTTTAATATTAGATTTAATCAAAGTTACGATGCAATTTATACGACTGCTGTTACTCTCACTTTTAAATATGGTACCTACATAACACTATGCTGCGTCGTAGCCTGGATCTTGTAAAGGGGAGAGGGGTTAAGTATAAATAAAACCAAGTTTTTACAGTTTTCGTATAAAAAAAAAATACATTTAGTATGGGGGAAAACACAATGAAGGGAGGTTTAAACACCCAAACCCTCTTGCTACATAACTAGGATTCAATTACTGGACTCGGCTAAATAGTAAATACTATGATAATTGATGTAAAATGGACAGTAGAGGAAAATGGTATCTCAGTTTTTTGCGGAAAATGATCCACCTCTGGCATAATGTTAAATAATTGTTAAATAAATATTAACAATATTACATTCAGTTTGGCTGAATTGTTTATAAAAATCGAAATGTACTTTATCCATTAAAAGCTGGAATAGGATTTAAAAATATTTAACAATCGAATAAATGCTAAAATCTCAAGAATTCAGTATGAAAATGTATTATAACTTATTTAAATTGCTTTACTGCATAAATATACGAATATATTATGATATAATATTATATATATATTCGTTGTGTATTTGCGAATAGATTTAATAATTATTTTTACTGTGTTTATAGGTGCAAAATCTATAATATGTTACAAGTGCAATTCTAAATATGATCCGAGGTGTGGAGATCCATTCAATCCGTACACCATCGGTTTAGTTGATTGCAACATAACAGACGTTCCTAGTCACTTGAAAGGAAGAGAACCAGTGATATGTCGGAAGACTGTCCAAAATAGTTAGTATACATATATAATATTATACAGTATCGCCAATCATCTAATATACATATATATGACATATACCATATTCGAGTTTTTAGATGGGGTGCCCACCATAAGATACTGCCGTGTACTGTATCCAGATTAAACGTTATACATTACTTATTTGTATAGATGATTTTAATGTGCATCAGATGCATGCAGGTTAAATTATAAAAATAGGGTAGATGATGAGGCCCCTTGATGTATTATGGCATGGTATATTTTAAACTCTTCGGCGCCCTGATATTATATACTGATAGTGATTATATGTATAACATTAAAAATATATTACATCATGAATATTATTCGATTAATAATCGTTGTTAAAACATTTAAAACGTTAAAAATCATTCAATATTCACTGTTCCATTTCACCTTATTACCACTATTACCCCTAACTACCCTTATAATATTGATTATACATGTATAGGTAATTGATATTTGTCATATTTTTAAACAGTTCACAAGAGTATTCGGATAGTGCGGGATTGCGGGTACATAGAGGATCCTGTTCACGATGACCAGGATTGCTACAGCAGACTCGGGTCACATGACATCGACGTTACCCATTGCTCCTGTACTTCAGACATGTGCAATGGTTCTAGGGATGTCTCCAATGGACCGTACTGGTACAGCGCAACCACCACAGCGATGGTAGCTACTGCCACCGTCACCATAATGGGGTTCTTCCTTAATATACACCATTTATAGTCTTATAGACGGGATTTGCGAGATCGAACCCGATCGAAGTTAAGCGAGAGATAAAATTAACTTTAAAAGTCATTTTAAATAACAAACGCTTTATAACATAGCCCAGACAGACTTATATATTGAAGGTATCACTCGACGAAAATATAATGACATAAGACGTCCAAATTGTATATTTATGATACATTTTATTATTATTTCCTGTATTATGGTCAGAGTGCGGAAAAACGTTACGAAATCGCTAAAATGTAATATGCTAAGAGCTTCACGTTAATATAGACACGAAAAAAAGCGCATATACCTACTTGTATATGAATATATTATATGATAATATTATGGTTATATATTATATGATATTATATGACACGCAGATCTATTCTGACATTTAACCCATATAATATATATATATAAATACTAATATACAGTCTTCGAGCGATATCTTCATGTTTTATTATTTTTAAGAAAAAAAAAAACGATAAATATATTTTTTTTTGCCGAAATACGTGTTTTTAATAGCTCAATTAAGTAAAAAAAATTTTTGCACTATAACTTATAACATATGTATAAAAACAATAAATTGTGAATTTTTATTGACTCAGACGACTCTCATAGTTTCATAATACTATTTTAATTAGAGTTATCTTTGTTTTTATGATGAATTCAAACCGTTTATTAAACAGTTTATTTTCGTGTTACACAAAAGATCCGTTATGGTACATAAATTCACTTACGACACGCGAATTATATTTTTGTATTACATTATCGTAGATGTAATGTTAGAAAATCGTTTTTGCTGAGCCATATTTTTAATTAGAGAAATGCCGAATTGGAAACCGACAATGAACTGTACCTACGCGATAACAATCTCAACATATTATGTGCATAATATGCAAAGCCCAACATTTGATTTTTACATAACGTTACTCGTGTTAAGCATTTTTTTCTCTGAATAAACTATTATAATAATATACAATATATGAATTATTTAATAATATTAAACTATTTTTTTTATTTTATGTTTAATTGAGTATGAAATCTTATAGATCACAAATACTACATGTCTTCACTGTCATATTATTAAATACACTTTTTATTCTGAACAAGCAGAAAAACAATCTGACTTAAACGTAGAACTGGGTAGAAGTACATTTTAAAGTTAATGAATTATTTTTAAAAACAAAATATAACAACATTTTATCCATACATTATAATAATACATGCCATTTATTCTATAGAAAGGTATTATTTACAAATTACAACAATAAGTAATAAAATAATAACTTATAAATAATACCTACAATAATATCAATCGACCGCGACATTAAAAATACATTTGTTTTTTGATTCCTGCTGTGTAAAATCTTAATATATGAATACTACATGCAAATATTTAAGTAAGTATATACATATATATTATACTATCTTACTTGCAAACTTTGCTATAGTATAGTAACTTTACTAATTTAGTATCTATATAGATACTAGGTAAGCTAAATATAATAAATTTATAATAATACGAGTATTGCAACTTTAATATAAATTACCCATTTCGTTTCTAAATACCAATTTATAGAAAAATCTTATCAGCAGAATAATTAATACCAAATATAATTTAAAAACATCGATGTGAATATTGTTTAAAATAAAAGAAAAATGATAGTATCAATTTTAGAGTAAATAGGTAATATAATTACTTTAGATTTTCAAGACTATTTAATAAAGTAATCACCAATCTCAATAATTTTTAGTAGGTTTAAGTAATCATGGCATAATAAATGATAGTACCTACCTACTATGTTTAAGCTGATTATTTAATACTGAACATTTTTTGTTTTTGTTAAATTAGCGTATGATTATGTTTGTGCATCTCGGCGTATATAGTGACCCGAATCGTTGGTTTATAACAATACAAATTATACATAAAATGAATACTGTAATAGCATAATATAACATAATTAATTATTATAATTTGTTCTAAAAATGTATTATATATTTGTATATAATACTTATATTTATTATTTACACTGTGAAAACATATTTTCAAATAAATAATATTGTTCTCTGTAATTGCGATTTGATTATCCAAAGTCAAAGACTTATACAAAACATGAAAATGAAAACACCTATTTAAAATATTAACGATTTCAAGATAATAAACTATGTATTAGAATCTATATAAATAAACAATAAGAGACATTAAAACATATTTTTAATATATAAATATTTATTACTATTAAATATTCATACAACACCGCAATAAGGTATTTAAAAAACATTATTTATTATAATTACTGCGTTCTGCAACTATATGTCTATATAGTTTATATATAATTTCTGTTCATAATATGAAATTACTATAACTTTTTGCTAATGACTAATAAAAAGTGTTAAGTAAACCCTAAAACAGCTCTTACAACTAATAAGTTATTTTCTGCAGGTCGGCCAAAAAAAGAAAACGGAGGGGGATATAACCACTAACCCCCCTCCCCCTCCCTGAGAACGCTACTTGCTAAGATATATAATATAACTGTGAAAAGTTCATTGTGATATTAATATTTTGATGTCAATATATATAAGCACGTTCTAAACTCAAGATATGACCTATAGGTACCGAAGTACCTAATACAATATTTCGTATTCCAGTTACATTTTCAATGACATAATAACGATGCGTATTGCGATGCATAATAAAATAATGTTTGGCCTATGGTGCTATAACCAGGTCTCCCACAGGCCACAAGAAAAGGCCTTATTAGTTTATGACAATTCACACCTTGAACCAACTTACAGCCGACCCTGGATACAACTATTGTCAACAATATTATTGTTTGCCCTGTGGTCTTTCGTTATTAATAATTATATATAAATAATAATAATATAAAGTATTGATCGGGAACGGTCGTGTAGTTGCGGTCAACTGTCAATCGCGCTGAATTATATTTACGGTTTAGTTTGCGCTTTTGATATATATTCACAAGACTCTTTGATGACTATCATAATTATACAGCAGGACTACAAAAAACACAAACGAGTAAACAATATAGAAAATGATTGTGTTCGAGTCATAAAAATGTGCGCCTATATGTATATAGAAATCGAAATTCTGGCTATAGATAAGTATAGGTAGGTACTATAGGTACCATTATAATATGATTGTTCACACAGATCCTCCCCTGCTGTCGGTTCAAACAGAAAAAAAAAAAAAAAAAAAAGGTACCATTATATGATACGTCTGCAGAAGACAGCGGGTGGCTACTAGTTGCGTCCCGCGGTAAAAATTTCTTCCGAATTGCGGCCCGAGTTTTTTTGGGATGCATACGAATTGCGGCCCGAGTTTTTTTGAGTTACCTATGAATTGCGTCCCGGAATTTAAAATTAAATTAATTATATGTATGTAATTATATTTTATTATGTTATAATATGCATTGATTTTCATTCAAATATGCAAAAATATGCTAACAAAAATGCATGTTAATTAAATTTATTTAATTTAAAAATGACAAATATATATAATTCATTAAATGAGTAATATGGACAAAAAAATGTATTAAATATATATCTAATATTTGAAATAATTGATGTATACCTAATGTAGATATTTAGCTATGTATTTTGTATAAAGTAGGATGTTGCATTTTGAACATTCACTCATCTAAATAAAAAGTCATGAACAATAATAAATTAAAATAAATTAAGTATATTTTTTAATATTTCAAAGTTACCTGAAGAGTTACAGTTGACTACTAAAGACTTAAATTTTCAGTAAATAAACTCTAAAATCGAGAAAAACTTCGTTCTACATCTGTTGAAGATCTCAGGACGTACTTATAAAGTATACCAAGTCACTGCATGATAGGTCTTTCGGTTAAGATTAAATTATCTAGAATTGAATAAACTCGGGCCGCAATTCGGATTAGATCTTTTTTCGTAAATATTTTCGGGACGCAACTAGAGTATGCAGCCAAGACAGCAGAATTCCAGCACCTAACAAGTCGAAAACGTAGTTTGATTTGAAATTAAAAATTTTCTTTTCACTTTGTTATGTGTCACATGATATAAATTTACATTTACGATTTTAAATCTGCAACTCGAGAAATCAATTTTTTATTCTTATACACGTGGACGTGAGTTGCCCTCAATCCTCCCAATCTATATTTTTTATCTTTGTATACCACATTGATTATTATATTATACCTATATTTATGTACAATAAATAATGTATTATAACACGAATTATATTCAGGGCCCCTCCCATTAGAAATTTGTTAGGGGACGTCACTGCGTAATATATATATATATAATATGTATAACGTATATATTGTGTACATAAAATGTATGTATAATTTTATTATCTATACGTGTATTACAAACTCTCACATTTTGATAGTCGTTTATACGGATATAAGTATTTCATTATTATTTATTATACCACTGGAATTATAGCACTTATTCTCGAAAGTCAAAACAACAAATATTTAATCTATACATGTAATATATTCGGTCAAACGTTCGGTTTGTAAACAATAAATAGTATTTACCTACATCTGCAGTATATTATACCTATACTAATATAGTAGGGCAAAGTTTTTAATTACGTTGAATGTTCCTTTCGAAAACGATGAATTGGAATAGATAGGCTGTAATATATACTATAAATAGATTTGTAAATATTTATACATGTTATTTATATTAAGATCCAATCAATAAAAATAGACACCTGTCCCTATCTTGGTACGGGTATAAATTAGAAGCGCCAGAAAGTCGTAAATCGTAAATCGTAATGTGATATTATTACGAATGGTCGTACTTATAAAATATAATATATGTATACATTATATTATACAGTACCAATGATAATTTCAACTTCAAACGTTTAAACATTCGTTTATTGTTTTAAAACGTATTTACGAACTATAAAAACGTTAAAGTATATAAGATCACATAATATTATTATTATTGGCGAATGCAACACTACGAACTTTGGACTTCTAATATAAAGCGACCTATATTAAATTTCTGATTTTATTTTATAAATATTGAGTATTGTGCTGCGGAAGAATTACTTTTTATTTCTATGCATTTAATGTGCGTTCATATTTAAAACTTGTTAATTAGTTAATAGACACCAATTTAAGTTATCTGAATGTTTAAAGACGAGCTAAGAGGCATATGCTGCTCACGATTTGCGGTCCACTTGCCTGAACAAAAAAAAAATATATATATATATAAATAAATGCTTGCCTCGTTGGATTTGGCGTATGGCGTGTTACTTTTTTGGTTTTTCAATTTTATTGAATTATTAACAATTTAAGTAGTATATATTTATTACAATAGGATTAAACCATATTGTACACCAGACAGTGATCTGAAGGTGGTTCTTCTCTTCTCTTAGTCAATAGATATGAATCTAACAAGACCCTTAACAACAAAATCCATTCTCCAGTTTCGGAGATTTGAGTCGCTATACAAAGAAAATCTTGCTAAAATTGACTATTTATATTTTTAACGGTTAAAAAATTAACACAATTTTTTATTTCACATTTTGTATTTAATTAACAAGCCTTTTTTTTAATGAGTTATCTATTAAAAGTCTAGCTCTCGTATAGTTTAAAAGAAAGTTTTAAAAATATAGTTTTCTGGCCTGAGCTCATATTTGTCAACAATTTTTTTAAATTTTCAAAATTAATACTTTTTTCTTTTGATTACCGTAAATACTTGATTAAAAATCGAGAGAGTAAAACGTGACCTATACATTTTCAACAAGTAACTTTCGATTCCGATACTTTCCGTAAAAATACGGATGTCCACCATTAAAATAATCACCCTGCAGTATACGCAGCACAAATGGTAATACCATCATAAAAAACAAGATGAAAATAAAAAGTAATTTTCACTCTTGCAGTCCACTACCTACCTATGAAACTTGCTGGCTGCATCCCATCTACAATAGTAGGTATAATAAATAAAAATCTAATCTAATAATATAAAATAATGCGCAAACGACCGTCGACAGATCACTTCCCTGGAGCGACTTTAACAACAAAAACATATTATCATCGTCTGTATTATTATTATATTATACGTGTGTGATGCGCGTACGAAAATGTAGGCCACAGCCTATAGGCAGGTACCATATATATATCATACACAATAATAATAATAATAATAATATGTAAACGTGGTTAATTATAATATCATGTGCTGCAGAGCGGTTCCGTAAAGTCACCGCGACAGGTTCGTATATTATATTTTATATATAAGTATGCGTTGGAAAGTCGTCGGCGCTGATGACGCGGCCAATAAAAACAAATGTAAAATAGGTACACATTAATAAAAAACATATTAATATATCAGCGTAAAAACTATGCCGAAAAAAACCATAATATATGTATATAAAGTGACCGTGTTTAATTAAGAAAATACGGATTCCGTCGAACCGACCGGTTTATTGGTCGCGTGGAAGAGGAACACCACTCGAGCACATGCTCGAACCTCATCCGGTCGCGTGCGACAATCGCAACAGTAAATGATGCGACACCGTCCCGGAGACATATACGGCAAAAAATATCTCGAAAAACAAAGATAATAATAATACCTAATAATAGTCATAAATAACATTTTCATATAATAATATTATTGCTATATAGTCTATAATATTATATATTATATTATTATTGTTTAGGCGTGTTAGTACCGACCGTCAACGGTTCATTAATCTCGATTTAACATTACATACCTATGTAAACATTGGACTATTATTATTGAGGGGGGGGGGGCCGTCAAAGTGCTAGACAAGACACACGCAGCACGTGTTTATCGGATCAGCCTCGTTGATTACAATAATTATAATAATATTGGCAGACACTGCAGCGGCAGCACGCGACGAGACCACATCACTCGGACTATTACCTATATCATTATTGTCGTCACCTATCATATCACCATACACAGTAAGTATTTTAAATTTTAATCCTATACAATTTTCGTGCACGCGTTATACTTCGGAAGTATTACTTTTACAACGACCATCGTCCGGTCTGCACATAACATATACCTACCTATATAATATTTTATAATTGCGTCAGCAACCGTCTCGGTATTATGGGTACGTATCATCACTAGAATAATAATAATAATATCATGTGTGCTACAATGTGCCTATACAAAACAAAGTGTACAATATATTATTATCATTATAATTAGGGCCCGGATTTAAATGCACTTAAAACCATACAAATATGCTCTAAAAAATAGCCAAAAATGTCCTTAAAACATGCATTTTCCCTCAAAAAATAACCTTAAAAATACCATTTATATTTATTTTTTATACAATATGTTATTTTAATTTGGAATTTATTATTCATTCTAAATTTAGACACTAAAATATATATTAATAAATACACTAAATTTGTTTAGTAGTATATTGAACGAATATATATGCATTAAAAACCATAAAAATGACCCATTAGTGCTAAAAATGCTCTTATAACATAGAAACCCCGAAATATGCAAAAAAAAAATGTTTAGCTTTGAAACACTATATCGTTATATAAAACAAGTTTTATACTTGGAAAGCATTGTCAATGACCAATCAAAAAAAGATGCACTTTGCATTGAAATCCGGGCCTTAATTATAACATTTCGCATTATACTTTCGATTCGTATAGAAGGCCTCTCTCCTCGCCCCCCCCCCTCTCCATCGGGTCATATGCGGTACCTAGCGAGCGTGAGTGACCGAACCGTCGTCCATCGCATTGTAGTCGTAGCCGATCCGCGATGCCGCGCGTTTACGGACCCGCTAGCAGTGCACACATAAACAAGTCACAACAATGATCACTACGGTACGCGGCGGGACCGTCAATAACGTGCAGACGACGACGCCGACGTCATCTTCAGTGGCTGCGGCGGCGGTCGCGTCAGCCTCCGAGGAGACGGTCGTCGTCCACGAACGGCGGGCCACCGCTGCAGTCGATGTCGACGGTGACGGCCGCAGCAGGAGCAGGAACGCGGGCACCCGAGACGCCGTGGGACGTGAGAATTGGAAGTTGGCGCAGCACGGCGTTAACAGTACAGCTTCTGACGGGTGTCGAGACACCGCTGCCGCCGCTAAAGGTGGGTCAGCCGATAGCGATTGGACGAGTGAGTAGTGTGTCTTAATGTGCGTACACACCGAGTTCGCTGCAGTGGCGTGTTTGCGAATAATTTTTTCTGTTCGTAAAAAGCAGTAAACGTGTAATTACTAATTATTATTTCCACATAATGTTGTTATAAATCTTTAACTGTAAAATGCTAAAAATATATTATTATGATTGTTCCACGCGATTAAAAAATTAAACAACTGATCGGTATAATCACACAACCACCCGAACAACATCGTCGAAAGATTAAAAATACTGACGAAAATAGCAGATTCTGAAACTATTTGATGTGGATCGTATAGTATTTAATTAATAATTTTTATGACTTCATTTTATGAGTTCAGCTAAAATACATCAGTAGGTATCTTTCATTATTCAGTGATCCCATAATTAATATATACCTTTCAATGAACACTTACGATCCATTGGCACGTTTTATCATTATAACTTTTATAACATTTATTGTTTTTAAATAGAAACCTTTAATTTCAAAAAAATATCACTTTTAGCCACGTTATATTGTAAATAAACACGTATATAAATTATTTTATTCGTCTTAATCATTTCGGCTATTTTCCCATCATCCCATCACTCTCTCTTACCCCCGTCAATATAATATGTCCCTGTGGTAGTGTGGTCAGCGAGTTCAGAGACTATTATAGTTCGGAGTTAATTACAAGTACAGAAGAATACCCAACTAGTAACTCATAACTCATAACTCATATAAGTATTCGCGTCATGTGTGTGCGCGACTGGGCTTCCATTTTTCTGACTCTACTGCAGCGAAGTAGGACAATCGAATTCGTTTCCGACATCCAACTTATCTCTTCGGAAAATGACGACAATTTAACCCGGCTTATTGTGAACAACAAATACCCTAACCGTTTGCGTACCACTGTACGCGTGTGTTCATCACGTTACCTTTTTCTGTACACATGATGCTATTATACTGTAATTATACAATTTATTGTATTATACGATGTTATCAAAGCGGGTCGGTAATACCAGCAGATTTTTTTGTCTTTCATAAAACGTTGTTTAGTTTTTTTTTATTCCTCCGTATTGTATGGCACGTTGTGCGAACATTTGAACTTTTTTTTCTTTTTCAATAAACTATAATGGCATATTATTATATTATAATATCTGCAATATTCAGACCGGACACCACTCACATTATTTTCATAACAGATTGATGAATTTAGACATTAAAAAAAAAAAAAAATTTAACATACTAATATGTGATTTTTACTTTTTTTTAAATAGTACCTAACTTTTATGTTAAATTGAACAATCTAAAGCAGAATAATTTCAAAAAAATGTTTAAATTATTTTCTATGCATTATGAAGAAATAGTTTCATCGTATTCGTCAATCATGCCAATTTTCTTAGACTATTTAAATTACATAGATGTTTTGAGTTCGGGGATTTGTCACAAATTAAAAAAATTTTATGTTTTAAATTGGAGAATTCAACAAAAATATAATTTTTTATTCGAATAACCGCGATTTACATATTTATATACTTACTATAGTTATATCCTGTTAAAACAATATCGTTAAAGTAACTTAATTGTTGATAAATTTATAGCTTATATAAGTTATAAGTATAATATAATTCCAATTACCAAATATCACAACAGCTGGTCAAGGTTAGAGGTATTTTTGTATCATTATTTGAAAGTTGCAGTTTAAACCTTCAGGATCAAACTGCAGTGTGCCAGTGTCATATAAACTCATATAGTTCCAGTCACCTCTCACCTCTAAACTCGTTCTGTAGTCGAAATTTGTACTTAAGGGTAGGTGATATAATTTTATGTCGTTTAAGAGTATCTTCCCGGCCAAGTCAAAAAGAGGCACATCATAAAATTATATTTTGCCATAGGCACTGTTAATAGCTAGGTACTCATATAAATCATATAATATATTTATAGTGGCTGGGCAGCCTTTTTTTTTGTGATATCGACGACGCTGCCGGAACTCCTTGCGCTTTACGTCGACATCGTCGCCATCGTTTATTACATAAAATAAAATATATATAACAATATACGATACGTTAAGTAATGCGACTATTACAATAAACGTGGCTGGGCAGCCTATAGGCTATGTTTCTATGGTATATGAATGATCAAAAAAAAAAAATGATATAGTAGTACCTATAATAAGATTATACTTATCTAATATTATGTTTCATATTTTTTGTAAAAATAACAATAGGTATACTAATTATGATGTGTAATCTGCGTTACATGTAAAACATTACGTTTATCAATACAAATTATTATTAAAAACCGCTATAATATAAAATCAGCTAGTAATCACCATAACTATATAATACTCTTCTAGACTTCCATCATTGTAATGTGGGAAAGTATTTATTTAGGAACCGGAACGAGAAGTGAGCATAAAATATATAGTCGCTTCAACATAATGATTATTTTATTTCCTGAAAGAGTGTGTTTCTAAAGTGAACTGTAAAATATACGTCGTAGCTAATAAATTTGGCTTTATAAAAATAGAGTACATAATATACGCAATATTGATCAAACTTTTACGCTATCGTAGTATATTAACGTATACACGTATACTGAAATGTCATATATAGTCATATAGATACTACTCAGTACTCATAAACCAAAACATAATGACATCAAATATAATAAACCGTGCTAAAACCAAAAAATAATAACGCCATAAAGGTTAGAAAAAAATGGTTTCGTTATAAAGTTGAGGGGGGGGGAAATTATTGATTTCTAAAATAAAATGATACCACGTATATAGACTTTAACATATATACTTAGGGGCTGGGACTTAGGTACTAACTAACATGTGGAATGATGTATGTTGCTGCAAATAACACGCATAGTAGATTTTTGTTTTCCGTTAAATAAAAATTAAACCGTTGGCACAGTCATAATAATAATTATAATTATAATACACCTATGCAATAGGTGCCTGCTATATGTATATACTAACTTTGTACGTTTTATTGACATAAATTACAAAATATTATATTATATTTATACATATACAACTCGACTTATGACTATGGTCTAGTTAATCTCTGCACGCATTTTAAAGACTGTTTTGTCGGGTTAGGTTATATATGTATACACTATATATATATACACGACATTTCGTCGCATAGTCTACATACTACAATTATTACACTTGCTCACTGCAACCTACGCGGATCGAAGAGCACAGCTAGTCGGATTTAACCGCCATATATTCCTAGATTAATGTCATCGCTGAGTTCATATATATAAATTATATATATATATATACATATATACATTTACATACAAACACATAATAATGTATATAGTATGCCACGTGGTGTAACATTATAATATTATAATATAGCAGCTACCTACCTATATTTGTTATGTGTATATAGGGCCGCAATGACTTGAAACGCCGCACAGGGCACACGTGTATATGTATTACTTTTATGTGTGTAATTATTATGCACGGACGTTCGTTTTGAAAGGGAAAATTATGAGCACTGAATATTGCTACCGTATGGCGTATAGTATAGTGTTGTTGATATTTTAGTTTTTACTACCTATTGTTTGTTTCTTCTTAATATTCTTTTATACATAATTACGCATCGAATAAACGGCATAAGTAAAGCAATTATTCGTCTTTAGCGTTTAAACATTAAACTTCAGCACTTTTGAAACCAGTATTATTTTTGTATTAAAATCCAAGCTGAAACCTCGAGTGATCATATTATTATTAACTCAAAAAAAAAAAAGAAAATGTATACAGAATGATTCACTTTCATACCCACCTCCATTTTTCATTTGATGATAAATTTATTTTAATTTTTAGAATTTTTAAATGCATTTAAAGACTATATTTTAGTAGATAATTTTTTTGTAAACGTCCCTAATACACAATACAAAACTTAAACGAGTAGGTTTTTAGTTATTTAAACTTTTATATTAATTATACATATAATAGTAATAAAAATAAAATAATATTTTTAGAATGATTTTATCTAGTATTTATTTTATTGTACTTGGACAATGTTTAACTATCTTATAAAAATGTGTAAGCTACTAACATTTTAAAATTACTATAGAACCCATATCTTCCGAACCAGCTATAATCGAGCTCGTACCTATATATTTTTCAGAGCACACATAATATATCTATTATTATTGTTCGAATTTTGGTATTGATACATCCAATTCATTTACAGTACAAAAGGGGGCTGACATTTGAAAAACAGAAATTTGTACCTCAAAAATAAAATGCTAGAAAAAATAGAAATTTTATGAAATTAAAGACAATCTTCCAATCTAAATTGAAAATGTTTAAATTAATTTGAAAACTATATACACTATATAGTACTATGCTTACTATAAAATTATTGTATATTATGTAGGTATACAATAACGGTATAACAATTTACTAAATGTGTAAATTATATTATATGTTTTTCCTTCATTTATTCTTTTCAAACATTAAATTATTAAATAAAATACATGATCTAAAATGATTTAATTTTCAGTGCATAGTATATGTGAATTAACTGAACAAGATAGTCTGGATGATCATTTTTCACACATAAATCGTAAACTAGTCCAAAGATCTTCCAAAATGGGTCGATCTGATGGACTTAAACTTAAAAGTAGTCGGACTCTGATGAACCTGTTGACGAATAGAGGGACAGACATGTCCATGTTACAACATACGGAATCTTTGTGAGTACCTACCTCAATTCCAATCAATTTATTTTTATGTTGACGAGCAATGTAATTACACCTGTTGGCTGTTATATAGTATAATATTTATTATATGTATTATAGCCATAACAAATTATTATAATTTTTATGTTTATTACAGCCACCACTGCTGGGTGACGCTCAGCTCGTTCTACGGAATGGTGTTGGTTATTCTCATGTTCGCCATCTGTTTGATAGAAGTTATGGACAATCCTGTTAAGTTATTATCTATACAGGGGATTTATCTTATGTACCTTTACTTGGGAAGCATAGCCGTAATTATATGCATTTATGTGTGGGTGCTAATCGATTCGTGCGTCAGCTTAACGTCGGACGAAACTGATATCGTCACATCTGGCTCATCGTCGCCAGGTGTCTTTACATTGAGCCGGTTCAACTCATTGAAACAATTCAATTCGCTGAAACGTGCGCATATTTCACGTTCAAAGACTTCGGACACCAGCTTCTATTTGAGAGTAGGGGCTTTAGGTAAGTTGAAATGAATAGGTTTTATCTACAATGGGAATACTAATTTATATTATTCCATTTTAATGCTAGCTAGCAAAACCAATATTTTATGTTTAAGTCTATATTGTGCAAATTTAAAACGAAATTCATATTTATTTAATATTATATACTTTAATATGTATTTAGGTTCAATTATACTGTAAAAACACTAAGGCCATAGTATTTTATCTACACCATTAAATTTATTTATACCACTTCAGAGCCTCAGAGGTCTCAGAAACATACTTTTGAAAAGTATTAATAAATGATTTCAAATCTTTACCTGTACACCGAAAATTATTTAAAATACCTATCAATCATAAATCACAATATCCGAATATTTTTATTTAAAAATTTTAAATCATATTATTGTATTCTTTACGATACTACTTGATATTTGAGAAAATATTTGGAAAATATAATCAAAAATATATTTCAAGCACCAAGCTATTTAAAAATATCTTCTGTGACGAGCATTTTTTTTTTTTTTTTGAGAATTTCTCCTTTGTTATATACATTCGTTGCATGATCCTATTGTAATATCAATATTATATTTTTGTACTTTCGTTATTAATTAATAATACTGATGACCTCTTAATTGTTTCAGTATTCGGTTTAGGAACGCTCGTATTCAATGGTTTGGAAATGGCCATGTATTCCATGATGGACATTAGTTGTTTAAACGATGTTATATTCGTACATCCAATACTACACGGACTGTTCACATTTTTACAGATGCATTTTCTTTTCATAAATTCCCAGGTAAAATTTGTTTATTTTACCAAGTAATTTATTTCAATACTTTTTATTAATAACTTCAGTAGGCGGTTGTATAAAAAATGAATTTGTAGTAGACTATTGTAGGTATAGTCTTATATCCACAACCATAAGTATATACCTACTACTTACTAGTCTACTACTAAGTATTTTTTTAACATAATATATTATATAATAAATGATAATTTATGGCGGAAGACTGAAGCCGTGTATTATTATATTACAATTATTATTGTGTGCTGTCCTGAAATTGTTTGTAGATCTAATTTCTTCAGCCGGACCAAAATATAATTACAGTTATAAATTATAATGGTATATATTATAGACTGTACTTATCATGAATGATTATATTATAATAGTATTATGAATAAAGAGTACTCGGAGCCCGTTTTTTTTACCTATAATAGGTACCACATAATATTATTATTTACCAACAGCGTCCTAGCAATACTCACTTTATTTTAAAATACAAAATATAAATTGTGATTAAATATAAGAAACAACAATAACTTCAGACTTGGATGCACTATTTTTACATGATGGTTTATCTGTAATTTTCGGTGAAAGTTTGAGTTGACAGACCGTGACAGCTGGATATTAAAACGCTATTAAAAAATAGATGAAGAATAAAATCTAATATTTTACCATTACATAATACTCAATGGTAAAGTAATATTTTAATAATATAGGCGTCATAGATGTGAATTTTATACTAAAAATTGATAATATTTCTGAAAAAATATCAAAGATTCTACATTATTTTGTTATGCACTTATGCTCCATCTACCGCTATTATAAAATGTATAGTCTATGACCATCACACTCATATGAACAACGGACACTAAATAATTATATTCTCATACTGTATAGCACGGCCGGTCAGGGGCGTCATTTGGGGGGTGGCAGGGTGTGCGGTTGCAACCCTTACTTTTAGAATGTTACAATTGGCCTGCGCCTTGCTGAAGCCTAAAATAATGCACGAGCCACGAATGCAAAATTATTTATATGATTAAAATCAAATTGTAATAACCGGTCTATAATGTATGGAAATAATTGAATGCAGGATAATATACATATACGTATGTATATATATTTTTATATGGCCTGGTGAAATTTCAAAATGACCTGCTTGAAACTTCGCACACCCGAGCGGCCGGTGTATGTTACACAATGCGAAATAATTGGTAATACATCAATACATGTAAATTAATGAAGGTAATACTATTGAATAAACATGCATATAAAGATATCAAATGTATTACATTAATACATTTCATTTAGCTAATCGAATATAAGTTCAAAAAGTTAGATAGAGTTAGAGACTTTAGAGTTTTAGAGTTCAGCAGATTATAATACCTTTTTTTTTTTCCTTCTTGAAACCGGGAACGGGTGGGAACTGTTTAGCACAATACTGCCACCCGAACCCGTATCGTTTATTCACCATAACAAAAACTTACAACAAAGATATATACATACGTGGGGGCCTCTAACCACCCCAGGTATTTGGCCTTCAGCCCACAAATTCAACCACCATATATTAATCGTGCCTGTCTGGACCGCTCTGCATCCTCCTTTCGCCCGAGAATCGCCTCCACCATTCTGCCAAACGCCAACCTCTGCTTCTCCGCCATCGCCTCAATACGTCGCCTCCTGAACGCATCATCTGGAAGGAGCAGCAGATTATAATACCTATATTATATTGCATGGATAGATATGGCAGCGCGGATGACTATGATAATGATATAAACAACTTCAATTTTGTTTCACAATTAACAGGCGAAAAGAAAGAAGTAGAATGAAAAACCTTACACTGTAATAGGATAGGTACCTGTGTCCTATTCTGTACTACCTGTATACAGAAGTTTATACGAGTACAACAGTAGTGAAATAGATTTAAATTGAAATGTTAAATTGTTCCTTAATGTATTATTGAAGATTTTAGAACGTGACATTATAATATATTAATTTAGCAAGCAGTGCAGAGTACGATTTATAAATCCGTTGATGTTCATAATATTTATATTAAGAAAAAATATTCGAAGCATGGTCCATGACGATACGTACGTTGTACCCACGTCATGTACAGGAATCACGCACCACTTGCTAAAAAGATTAAAGTATCATCATGCACTGTGTATGAAAAACAAATTCTCTTTAAATATGGTTTATCATGAGAGATTTTCTTCAAAACATTTATCTTTACAGCATAAGTATTTTAACATAATTCATCATCGTTACTGTATAAGATTTATTTTCTACATTCTTTATGACTTTAGTCATATACCTAGCTATATAAATAATTTAATACAATCAGTTGAAATTACTTAAATTTTTGTGATTATGAAACAATATTTATGATAGTCAATAGTCTAATAGAAAAAATGAGATGAAAAAAAAATATCCAATAACATAAGTTATATTTTTTTATTGTTATTAGCTGATAGTGGTATTATATTAGACAACATAAAGATCATATGAATCCAATTTTAGAAAAATATCATGTGAAATTAACATTTTTATTGCTAGGTACTAAAACCTTATCGTCCCCATTTTGCCCCACGTTCCTCTATAACCTACCTGTCTGAAAAAAAACTTATAAATTCACCTGTGTGTCTTTAGGTATTAGTCGAAAGGTTTGGTTTGGCTGCCAGATTCGGATTCATGCATTTAGCTGCCACGAACATTGCTTTATGGGTTCGTTTGGTAATCTGGGAGAGTGGCATTGAATGGATTTACTTCATCCATCTAGCACAGACATCGAACATTGGTATGTCAGCATCGACATATGAATCAAGTATTCCAACACCCTTACAACTTCGTGGATTTCCCAGTTTTATCACTTCGAGGCACACGCGAGACGTAAAACCAGGTACCTAAAACTTTACCAACTATTATACGCATATTATAACTTATACGATTTATACACAACCATCACAACGAAATTTGAAAACAATAACATTATAAACAAACAATATTGACAATGTATGCCATTATAATTATATATAGTACTATATATATGTGTATAAATAAAGACGAACAAACAGATCAGTGAAAATTTGATCAAAGATGTTTTAGGTATAGGTATAGGAAATGTTTGACTTTATTTACACAATTTATAAATTATATTATGAATTTATGATACACTGTCATTTGGGATATTTTCAGATTACAACGAGACGTTTAGAAATACCATCTACCAACCAGTATCCGAGAACCACGTGTCACAAGTAGTAACACTTCATCATTGTTTGAACACTAATTCACTCGGACAACTTTTAACATCTTCTATGCCATATCTCTATCCATTCATTGTGCAATTTAGGTTAGTCAAATATAAGTATAATAAGAAAAAATATTGATATTATTGAAGATAGGTATATAATATAGGAACAGATTTAAATGTGCATATAATAGTTTTTTTTCTAAGATAATATTTTTAATTAATTAGGTACAAACTGCACGGAAAAAAAAATTACTATAAAATTATAGCTATTCAAATTGTAGGTGGTATCGCTATATTTTAGTTATTGTTACTAATTAAATTTAGCAAGTATTACTAAAGTGTCATAGTTGAAAAATTATAGGTACAATCACTATTATTTAGTTACAGTTACTATTTATCTCGGTATAGGTAATATATATGTATATTATATATAATATATATAATATAATATATATGTAATACCTAATTGCAATACATTATAAAAATACAAACTTTAGAAAAATGTATTATACATTTTGTGTTTATTGATTTATATTTTATTCATATTCGTTTTTATAATTTTTTAAAGGGGTTTTTTTTACATGATACATTTATTCATCTAATCTTCTGCGTCTGTTATCATTTAAACTGTCCCAGCACATATACGTATACTTTTTTTAGTGTGCAATATGTGTAATGTAGGTACAGTACGAAAATGCAAATATTTAATACGAGTATACGACTTGGAAAAATGTGATGAAATATACATTTTTCATAACGTAGAGCGGTCGTTTTGATCTATAAAAACATATGATCGGGCCGTCGAAAATCTTTCAAATTTTGAAATATCAAAAAATAATTGTTATACAATGTAAATATGTAATCCTGGTACTTTAAGTACTAAACCTATAATGTAAAATTTAATTTGAATATATCGGAAACTAAGCAATTATTTTTTTCGAATTTTAAAGCTGTGTATTTTGTAATAAAGTAATTTTAAATACACATTTAAGTGTATATAATTTTTTTTAATCAATATTAACCTTTTTTTGTATATATTTTTTGAAAAATAGGAATATTTAATATAATTGCATATTTTAGTGACATTTTAGTCATTAACATCCGAGTTCTACTCATAAGCTAATATTCCAAAATTCGATTTTTTTACATAAAAGTATTCCAACAATATTTTGCATTGGAGTAAAAAATAAAAAATTGCATGTTATCATTAGAAAGGGTAAAAAATTACAACGATACAACAAATTATACTTTTTAACGGATTAAAATTATGTGAAAAAATTTTTTAAAAATGATTGCCTTTTTTTGAAATAATGAGTGTCTTACATAAAATGAATCACGTGGTATAAATAGTAAAAATATATATCAAATTTGTTATATCACACAGTTTAATAGCTGCCGGAGTTACATATGTTATGGGCCAGAACGTGGGCACTTGTCCGATGAAACCGTTGAAACGTAACATGCAAAAACCACCGCCGTCGTCGTCGATGTCCTCGTCAACGACGCCCAAAGACCTGCAGAAAGACTCAGCCGCTCAGCTGGGCCGGATGTACGTGTCTCAGGGGGTGAGCTTTTCGGGCGCCAACAAGGGCCTATTCCTTGGTCTGCTGACGTTGGTCATGGTGATCGTGGTGGTCATCATATTTCTGGTGGTCAAGGACGATGCGGATTTTGCGTCAGACACACTGTTCTGGATGACGTCCACCACGTTGGCCACCATACTGTCCACCGGTACGCTATTGGGTTGTGTGGGCCTCTACCAGATTCGCAAGCTGTGCCACAACGGTAACCACCTAACAGCTTTGGACTCCATGCTGGCCACAGTGTCGGGTGCCGGCGTCGTCTTGTACGCGGTTTTCAGCGCCATGGTGGGCGCTGTCGGGGTGGTCACGTCGCAGCCTGGCACACCGGAACAGAATGTGGACGTCATGTTGACCGCCGTCAACGTGCTGCAGCTAGTCCAAGTGGCCGTACAGAGCTCACTGACCGCCGAGGCTTACAGGAGAAGCTCATGGTCGAGACATCAACTATTCACCAAACCCGGCCGTCAGGTAACCTTCACAACTCTACAATACCATATTGATATTATAAGAATAGTACGGTGAATTTTTGAAATTTGACACCACTATTCTGCATCTTATTGGTTTGTGCTAAAGATTCTAACGCATTCCGATGACTTATTTAAATTGTATAAAAACTAAACTACTAAAGTATATCATGAAAACCATACTACCTATAATCGTATACTAAGTAATTTCATACAAGGGTAATTTAGATTTAATTATAGATAAATAAATTATTTAAGTGGGAAAGTCGATGAAAAACACCATATTTTCAAATTTCTGCAAATTTCAACATCCAACTTTAATTCGTCAAAACATTAGTTGATATTTAATTTTTCAATCCCATACATGGGCTACATAAAATAATACGAGTATTTAATATACTTGCTTTAATTACTTGATCAAGTTCAATATCTCTATTGACAAACTCGAATTAATGTCAATATTGTCAAATAATCTCAACCATAATCGTGCGTATACTTATAGTATATCCTATAATTAGTTACCTATCAATGCCTAGTTACAAATAATCTGTCCATGTATAAATTACATAATTTATCATAATAATTACATTCATAGTTTAAATTGAAAATTAAATTTATTAATTCACAAACATAATAAATAGGTTAGGTACGTGAAATAACGAAATGTCAATTATTTGATCGATTTTTAACTAGGTAATTCTTAATTTTTAATTATTTATAGTTAAAAGCAAATTTTAAGGAATGTTTAAAACTATAACTTTAAGTTTAGTATTTTGTATTTACCTACTTTTTAAAATTTAGGAACACAGAGATTGACGGATATAATTTATTGTGCCCCCACCACATTTTATAAAAAAAACATTTCATTTGTGCACACATTTACGAACAATAGTTATCATTATTTAATAATTTACGCACAAATTCTAGAAATGCAGATATATTATACACTATTACGAGATTCGGTATTATATTAAAATGTAGTAAATATAGACTACATTATAGTTAATCTCAATAATACAGATTACAAAGTGTATTTATCCTAGGTATGTATTTTAGAAATTCACTTACACCTGACGGTAATTTTAATTTTTAATTTTCGCAGTGAAATAAAATATTTTGACGTTCCCTGCGATTTATGCTCTTTGGATTGATCGAATTGTAAAATCATAGGTGGGAATCCATTTAAATTTAATTGGGGGGGGGGGGGATTAACGTAAATGTTAGTAACAGGGCATTTTATCTCGCATATCTAAAAAGCTGTCTATTTATGAGAGGGTAATGGAATATTGGGGTGGCTTAGTCTCGCTCTCCCCACGTATTACCACCTTTAATATGTACAATTCATAATACTCGTAAATAACAATTGCAGTACCACTCGTATATCATGAAAATTGAGATAATTTAATGATTTTTTTTTTTGCATCTTCAGATAATCACGTACCTGCTATGCAGCAACATCGCTCTGTGGTTATTCGATTCGTTCATTACGCAGAGTTGGATTAGTCAAGAACGACAACTGCGTTTCATGGGCTTACTTTTTTGGGGACTACTGTCCAGGATATCATTGCCACTAGTAGTTTTCTACAGGTTCCATTCAGGAGTACTTTTGTTACAAATCTGGCAAAAATCATATAGATGAACACACAGGGTCAGAGGAAATTTTATACATGTATAATTTTGTTTTTTACGATGTGCAATATTAGATATATTTTTTACTATTATTATTTATTGTTGTTGGAATAAACCGACGGTATTTTTATTGTTTGTTGAAAACACTTGATTTTTTTCATTCTTCTTTAAAGTACCGCACAATATTGATGATTGATGAATTATAAATACCAATACGGCAATACAAACGCACAAATGCTAATAACTTTAAGTTACAACAGTAGTATATTACCGTTATCTAAAACATTAAAAACCCTATCAGGCATCAGCAAATACGTAACTTTGTTTTTACTCATAGATATAACTATAGCATAAAAAAAGTTACCTTGGAACATCAATTTCCAATTTTTTAAGGTCACACGGCACACAAGTTGATAATCCCTGCTCAAGTTCTTAGTGCAAGTCACCAATTAATATTTTTGAAGGCCACATACGGTATGTACATGTACATTAAAATGGTAGAGGTTACGGGAGTGTAATGCCATTGTTTGGAATGCACTACATTTTTTTGTAGGCCCCGCTAAAAGAGTTATGCCCCGGGCCCCGCAAATTGTAGGGACGGCCCTGCACATACCTAAGCATAAGTGCAAATAAGGGGCTTAGGGGGTATTAGCACCCTCAAATAATGTTCGTGCTCATGTATCAAAAACTTCTTAGAAAAAAAAAAGTTAATACAATGACGAAATGGATTACGACGTAAACGACCTTGGTTTTTTTTTTTTATTGAAATTGCACTATACACATAAGGAACCTGTTGGAGGGCCATCAAAATTGCACACGTCGGTAAAAACCAATGTAAAAAATTGATACCAAACTACAACACAAGAACGTATAATATTAAGTTTTTACTTTTTTTTATTAACTATGTGTCAGATAGTATTAATCTGTTGACCACCACTAAGTGACAGAGACGTATTTAGGAATTTTGGGTCTCAGGTAAAAAAAAACACCTCCTTCCAACCTAAATTTCTTTAGCAATAGTTATATTTGTAAAAAACAATGATAGTTTATTGGTAAAAAAACTTTTAAATAAACTTTTTTTTATCACCCAAATGACCTAGGTACCATATTACACTAAAATGCTCTCTAAAATTTAGCGCCAGGGGCCAGAGCCCTCCCCCCTGCCACCCTAAATACGTCACTGACCTCTGTCCTAGGCCATTACATTAATACAGAGAATTTAAAAACAACACAAATATTACTTATTTATCATTTGATTCAATAATATGTGATGTCATTTTTAAATCAATATTATTTTAAGCTTTTAAGTTTAGATATTTTCTAAAATCAATAATTGATGGATCATGTTTTTAAAAATGTAACAGTTTTCTTCAATATCGCTCTGTATTTAAATAAAACAAACTAATTAAAATGTTCACTTTAGGTAGGTAAAAAATATATTTTAAAGGGTCAAAGGATTTATAGTAGATACTAGTGGTACTACTTAGGTTGTTGGACAATTAAATTGTGTTGGTAGTTGGTACAACAAACATTAGGATGCTTCTGTTGTATAAGAAGAAAAATAAAATTTTACTTACAAAATATTAATGACATTACTAAGGTAACACTTTTAAATATAACATTTGTTTTTGATACAACTAATTATCAATATTTAACAATTATAAATTATCAATACAAATAGACTCAAAAAATATTAATAATATGATATTAAAAAAAATTTCTTATAAAACTTAAAACATTGAATCAACAATAATTTATAAACTATCAACTAGGAAGATAACAAAGCAACATTAATTTCTTTTACCATTTTAACTCGATTGAGCATTTTTTCAAGTGATTCTTTATTTAATGCACAAGTTGAGTACCATACAGGGCTATCAGGTACACAAGATCTTTCAGGAGTTAGATAAAACAAATCATTTCTTGTTTTAACACTTTCTGGGCTATAAAAAAAAAATTATGTGTATAATTATGTTTATAAACATTTATAAAAACATTAAAAAAACACAAATTTAGACTGTTTGATTCAATATAAAATAATAACCATTTTGATAAGTAGAATTCATACAACTTTACAGGACATCTCAATGGATTTTCTTCATTCTCATGTTGCTCATACACTTTTTTCTTTCGAGAATTTGGTGAGTCTATAATAAAAAAAAAAACGAAATATTTTTATTTCGGTAATTGATATTGAATTAAATTTTATATGTCTACCAATGGATGCCTGTGGAGGATAAAAACGCAGTAATACATTTCTATAGGTTCCTGGTGCCTTAACACCAGACGTTGATGGCTGGTTAGGATTTCTTTTCCAATGTTTCATAATATGTGAAAATGATAGTTGCATATGTTCTTCAACACTCTAAATAGAATAAACACGAATGATAACTATATTATAATACTTACTATACTGTACTTACAGTTAAATTAAAATGTTTGGTATTGAAAAATATCAATGTGCACAGCAATACGTAGGGAGAATGTGCCCCAAGCTGTTTACTTTCCCAAAGATACTCTTCTTCAACACGTGTAACAATATACTCTAAACAAATTTTTATTATAACACATAAATTATGTTAAATGAAAAAATTGTATTACTTGTATCACTATAGATTTCAGTGAATCTTTTAGCTATTTCATTTAAAGTATCGGTAAATTTTTCAAAAGAAATATCAGTAAAAATGTTATCAATTCGTCCATTTTCAAATAAATATTGCTGAATGCCTAAACACAGATAATAAATTGTGTCTGGAGCATATTCACTTCCATTTGGTTTGCGTACCTCTTTCACAAATAAGCATAGACAATAATTTAATTCGTTAGCTGTTAACTGTAAGAGATCCAACTTAAATATATTTGTCTTTTTTATGCCACACACATAACTAGTTAATGTTTTCTCGAATTCTATACTTTTTGTACAAGCCCACTGTCTCCAGGCGTTAACTCCTAATGTATACTTGAGACACATATTTGCGTCAGGTTTAACTACAGACATCGGAATGGTATATATAGGATTTTGTACAACTTGTTGTATTAATCCTGCTTGGATGCATTGCGCTTGAGGATATTCAGTTTTGCGAGAGCGTTTTGAATTTGAGTTACGCTGAGACTGTGAACGAGGTGCACGTTTTCTTGGAGGTCGACATAACACATCTTGAGGGGAAGATATCATATTTTCCTGGGTTATATCTTTAAAAAGTATAAATATTTTACTTTAAAAGAATATTTTGTTTTGGAGTTTTTAGTTTTGAAACTTACTCTCCATTGGATCAGGTGTTTGAGGCATAATTGTAGAAGATACTAAGTTTGCTTCAACATCATCAATAATTTGATTTGTTTGATCATTTGACGTCATGGTAGATAATTCATCAGACCCTTCAAGAGTTTCTGTATCTGCTCCTGCCATATTCAAAGCCATTGCGAGAACATCATCTCCAAAAGAATTAGTGTTACGAGCACTTGATGAAACAACTTTTGTGTCATCATTGTATTCTAATAAATATTGTGTATATTAAAAAATACAATTTCCAAAGAAAAATAAGTTTGTTACCATTATTTGATACGTCGTTTTCAGTATCTGAAGATGAGCCATTATCATGTTTTAGATCGTTAGCTACCATGCCAGCCATTAACAACAGTTCTGCTTCAAATGGATCAGCTGGTGTTTCTTCTCTAATTTTCTTTAAATCAAATATTTATATCAATTAATTTAATCTAAAGCTTTTAACTGAGTTTTGGAAAACCAATTACAGTTGACTCTCAATAATTCAAACCTTTGATAATTCGAAACTTTCAGTAATTCGAAGTAAATAATCAGTTCCTTGAAAATCACGCGGTAATTCAAACAAAAACAATGCATTTAAGTACACTTGGTAATTCGAAATTAAATTTTGGGAAAACTGGCCTCTAATACTTGACAATTTGAAGGATCCTTCGTTCAATGCTCGGAAATTCAAAGTATATTCACCAAATGTATTTTATCTGAATTCTTATAATTTTTTTATTAAGAATTTACTATATAATCGAGTAGAAATTTAGATTATTATTGTCGATAACTATAAAATATTAATTACAAAATTTTTCGCTCAGTCCGAAGTCACTGTTGAGGTTTTGAGGCTTTATTTACTATAGAAAATACTATTGAAAAAATGAAACTAAATTCAATGAAGCAGAAAACCATTACAGATTTCTTCAAAAAATAATAATCTTTTATAATAATAATAAATTATTAAAAATTTTAAAATTATTAACTAACAATAAATAACTAATATGAATCACCTAATTTACTGAAATAATTAATATGTATGCATGTACAATAATAATACTACTAATACAATAATAATACTCTTTATAATTTGAATTTTTTTTGCCCTCTCGTTATTTCGAACTACTCAACAATTCGAACTCTTGGTAATTCAAAGTTTTTCATCAGTCCCATCAATTTCGAATTATCGAGAGTCGAATGTATAAACTTTTTATTATATAATACAATTACTACAAAAAAAACTTAAACATGCTAAACAATTTAATATTTTTAAAAAAACTCTGCACCATTCTTTTTTTTGTTAGAAAGAATAGACTTTTAATTTAACTTAGTTATGAACATTATCTGTGTTTTTTAAAGTTTCTTCAAATTGTTTAATTTTTAAGCAAGATACTACCAGATTTTTCTATTGTTTTAGATTATTGTTCGCTTTTTTGCATACACTTATCAAACAATATCATATTTTCTACTAGAAATCAACCTTCATAATAGAAAATGAAAATTTTTTTCTGCTGTAAAATGTCTTCACACATATAAAAAAATTTATGGTCTAGAAAAACTAGTAAATTCATGAGAAAACTCAAAATCTAAAACTAAGGTTTTCCCTGTTAAATATAATTTATAAAAAACTAGATAATAGCCTTAATTTCAACTAGATCAATTATTTGATTACCTTTATATCCTTAAAAATTGCTTTAGTAGTATTTTTAGTCGTAGGTATAAAAATTGGAATTGGCAAAGGTATTGGGAATGGCACTGGTACTGGATATGGCATTACATACATATGCATAGGCATTGGAATGTAAACTGGCACTGGAATTGGTATTATTACTCCTTTACCACCCGTTTGATCTAAAATAAATCGCACATAAATGTTGATTTTATTGATTTATTCATATAAATATAAAAAAAATTAAATCCTACCTGTTTGTACTTCTTTATCAACATTAAATGCCTCATTTTTGTAATTTAATTTTCTACCAACTTTTCGTTTAACTTTCAAAGTTTTTTGCTGAGAATTATGTACTCCATAACTCTGGAAAACCACAATATTTAGATATTTATTTATTTTTTATGAATAACTACTTATAAAGAGTTATTAATAATTTGTATTTACATCAATATCATTGTCTTCTTTACGCACAGACTGACGAGTAGATATTCTAGAAGCTGAAGATTTTTTTCCTAGTTAAAATTATATAAAATGTAATATAAAAAACAAACTAAAAACTAGAATAATTCTTTATTTTAATTATTATATTATACATGCAAAAAATAACAGAAAAAGCTGACTAATATAAATAACTAATATGTAATAATTTTTGTTCTAACTAAAATCAGTTTATATATTTTTTAAATAATTAAAAATTAGCAAACTATATTATACATAAATTAAAAATAATATTTATTTAAATTGGTAAGCATGAGTAAAAATTATTACAACTGCCAGTTATTCTGTAATACCCTGAATATATTTATTTATGTCAGCCATAAAATATTACAATATTTATTATATATTATATTTATATACAATTATACAAACCATTTTTAGATTTAGATTTAGATTTTTTTTGCTTTTTTTCTAACTGAAATAAATTTAAACAGTTTTGACTACAAAAGTTGTAGGTTGTTCCAATATGGATTGTTTTATAATTTGCTTGAGAATGTAATCCACACTTATCACAAATAATTCTAGGAAACAATCATAATGAAAAAATAAATAAATAATTGAAATAATTTATTAATAGGTTATTGAATTGAAAAATACTTTTTTGATTTTGATGCTAGTGATTCTTGTAGATGAAAAACACAGTTTAATGAACATATATATGTAGAATTATTGGAAAACATATTTTTGGTAGAAATCATATCAATGTTATACTTTTTAACCTAAAATCACATATTAATGCAAATGTTTTAATAGGTATATATAATATACACTTGGTATTTCAACAACTATGCTTGACCTTATTTTTAAATTTTTTTTATTGGTTTATACAAAAATTGAATGGATAGGTTCAGAGATATTACATCTTATAAAATATGAATAACAGTTCAAAATAAGTTAAGAATAATATTAAGAATTTTAAATAGTTTAGAAAAGAAAAAGGTAACAGTTAAAATATGATTTATCGTAAGTTCAACATGTTTTATGTTCAATAATTTGAAATAATAAATTAAAATATTAAACGATTTTAATATATAATTGCGATTGAATAATATAAATGAATATTTGTCATAATAAATCTAAATTTGACATGAGTAAGAATAGGCACAAAGGCACAATTTGGTAGTCTATCTAACATCATCGTGACTTAGGCACTTTTAGGTTTCCATTATACCTAGTTTATAGGGTATAACAGTTTCTTTTCCTAAACTTTTGACTGCTCAGAGAAATACTAATGTCATGTTCAAACTATAGCAGTGTCAGTCGAGTTAAGGTCCAACGCTGCCAGTGATCATAACATTTTTGCCCCTTACCCCTCTCATCATTATAACTTTATAACCAATAATTTTTTTTTAATAATTTAACTTATTAATGTATCCGCATAAATACACCCATATAAACAATTTTTACAAATAAAAATAATTTTAAGAAAATGTTTTGATGAAAATTACATAGTTAATATTGAATTTTAATAAACTTATAAGTTATTATTAAAATTTTTCTTGGGTATTGAACTAAAAAAATCATTGATAAAATCCAGAGTAACTTCTTATTTTTCAGATATTTAGTTTTAATACATGGCTATCCCTCAAAATTTGATGCCTTGAGTAAATGCTCTTTTTGCATCTGCGTTAACCCTGAGCAGTGTCAATTAAAATTACCACACAAATCCACTCACCCCCCTCACATCTAATGGGATGTATGTTTGGTGAATCACTTTATTTATGCATATAAATTTTACTGACTAAAATAATATTTCAGATTAAAATTTGATCAAAAAATACAGAAATTGCCTAGGAAAATGTAGCAGCTAATTATTTAAATGGATTATTCTAAATATATGATATTTATCGGCAACAAAGAACAGTACAATTTCAAAAAATAGTTTATGCAATTAAAATACACTTACTTTACATATTGAACAAGAAACAGTTCTCTTTTTTGATACAATGAATTTATTTAAACATTCATTCGAACAAAACTTAAATAAAATATTTGTATTACTTAATATTTGAAACTCATTTGTGGATGAAGAATTTAATTTACAGAAACACACATTACATATATCTGTAAATAAATATTTATTATTTATATAGGTGTTAAATTACGTAAAATATATTAATAATAATATAAGTTAGTACATATTTTAATGTGGACTTACCAATGACTTGTACTTTTTCATTTGAACCATAATCTATAACAGAAATATCTGGATCAGCATGCTTTCTTCTTGATTCATAATCTTTAGTTTGACAAAATGATGAACAGAAATCCTATAAAATATCCGTTAAATATTAAAGTATATAAAAATAATAACACATTTACTATTGATTCTTATTCAATTATTACTTTAAAATCACAACCAACTAAATCCTTTTGACAAAAACTGCACAAACTTAACTTATTTTCATACATTTCAGTACAATAAGTCCCACAAAATTGTAATAGTTTACCAGAAATATATCGACAAAACTTTCCTAAATCAACATCTGATGTTATAAGATTTTGACAGTTTATACAATTTGAATCAAAAACAGTATTTTGATAGTGACCTAAATAATACAACATAAATCATAACAAAATATTAATTTCAAATTAACTAAATTACAATAAATTATAGAATAACACTACTTACTTAGGCAATCTACTGAACAAAAATGTTTTGTTTGCCAATAGTAACTTTTATCTTCGTTTTCTAAAATCACTGATAGGCAATGCTGGCACTTTTTTTCAAATTTACACTGACTATTTTTCTTACGGTAATTTTCAACACATTCTTCTTGGCACAAATAGACAGACTTATGGTCATTTACAGTAAATTTACATAAACGAAACTGTAAATTCAATTATTTTAATCATATGCGTTAAACAATGGGTACAAGAAATAATTGTAAATAAGTCTTCAATACCCTGTTACATTGGCAGCATACTTTCTTTAATGGAGAAGATAACTCTTCAACTGCATCTATAATTTTTTCATCAATACTATCAATAGGTTTGATTATTTCCTTAGCTATTTCCTAAAATATTAATTAAATATCAATACATACATTGTTTATAAATTGTAGAATAAATATTTGAAAAATGTTACACCCGCATTTATTATCTCCACATTCAGCAGTTCAGATTATCTTTGTTAGTTTAAAATTTGAGTGAATCAACTTATTCTGAAACTAAATGGTAAGAACATCAACCATGTATGTTTTTTTGGTGTTTTACAATAATTCAGTTTTTAAGCGAGTTAAGTGAGCCATTTAATCACCCAAAAATCTAAAAAAAAAACTGATATATGAACATTAATAATGTCCTTACCAATAAGTTTCATGATAGAATGATTCACTCTAATTCAATAACTAAGCTAAAAATGAACTGTTGGAAGTAAATTTGAGATATTAAGCACTTTTAAGACAGATACAATAGCCTTTTTAATTAATATGACATAAGTTTTGAATATATTTACTCTGATTTGATTTTCTGCTTTTTTTGCTGCTTGGCGTTGTGGTCTAGAACTTGTTTTCAAAAGTGTTTCACTTAAATCATTTTGGGGTTGTTTTTCTTGGAGTATATCAGGATTTAATATCATATTATTTTGATTCAGACTCTCTTCACTTATTACATATTCTTCATTTATAATTTTATCTTCATCATTATATTCATTACAGTCATTATTTCTGGTAGATTCTAAAATATCAATTGTTGGTGAGTCTATAAAATAATATAGTTTAAAAATATTTAAAATATTGAATATGATAAATAAATAATTATAAATTGTAATTAATACCTGTAATATCTTTATCAACTATTTGGTCAGTTTGGTCAATATTAATTTCAATTTCACTGATTGATTCCATTATTTTGTTTTCAACGTTAGGAATAAACATAACAGGTGCGTCATTATCCAAGCATTCTGTTACACCTGTATCGATTTCATCAAGTTTGTTTTCACTATCCAATAGATTTTCATCAATGTGTTTTTTATTAACCCTTGTTTCTAAATCTTCATTACTAATATCATGTTCTGTGGTCGTTATCAAACTTTTAATTTCTTCACTATTACCTATTATAGGTTCATTTATGTCTACAGCGACAACTGCACATTTGTCAGGAGTTATATCACCCACATGTTCCCGGTCAGTTTTATCGCTATGAATTGGTTCAACCGCCTCATCAAATGGGATCATTAATTCGTTGTCTTCCGATGTAGTCGCTGATGAAGCGGCTTCGGTATTTAAGTCATCAGCCATTCTATACCTACAGCTATTGACTTATTTCACGATAACAGAACTATCAATCAAGAAAACTCCATTTATTAGTTATAAAATAATAATACATCAGCATATAAATATTATAAGATGTTTAACGTTATAAACTTATAAATATATTAAGGATTTTAATGATTTTATTTGACTTTAATATTTTATTCAATCACTTCAAAGTAAAAACAAAAATTTCTTATCTTCATGTTATTTGTCATTATGAAGAATTGAAGATCATAGCAGCTTGCCCAGTAAAGTTGCTCCTCAGACCGTGGCTCCTTTTAGTTCCATAGATAATAATATAACATGTATATTAATATTATTGGTACCTATTAAGATATATAGACATATAAATATTTATATATCAGCCTGCTATAATATGGTATTATGTATATTACTTATCTATGGTAGTTGGGTCATGGGTCATGTACCAGTGTACCACTGATAATTAAATGGTTGATACCGTGGTTGTATCCATAGACCACGAATTAATCCGAATATCATTCCGTGCCGTAGAGGCGTAGACTTAATATAAACATAGGTAGATATAAGAATTTATAATATCTATGCTTATAAAAGCACGAAAGAAAAAATTGTTTTGGGTCTATACAATTAGTATATGCCTCTATTGTTGCATCACACTCATCACAAATCATAAAGTATAGATTAAATAGGTTATAGAATAGAGATTACTCTCCTATAGTCCTATTACTTAGCTATGGTTTCTAGATCACAAACTATCTCACAGTCAGTCAGACAGGCCCCCCACGGCCCCACATCATATTTTTGGCTCTAGTACAGAACTAAATCCGGGCCTCTTAAATAACAATTAATTTTTTGACACGAATATACCTTAAATATTAGTTTTATGTATAGATTTTATATGATTAGAGGAGTATAATTAAAAAATAAAACATCAACAAATTTATAGGTATCCTTTATAAATTGAGAACAAATGTAATATTTACATAGTACAAACTAAAAATATATGTTATAAGTTAAAATTAAAAAAAAATTATACAAAACATTTGCTATATTTTTTTTATAGGTGAAAATAAAATAGTATGATTATTACAATTTATACTGTATGTATGTATAGTTCTGGTATCTAATAAATTATAATGCTTAATAGTAGTTAATACATAATATTTGCATAAACGCCCTACCCCTATACCATGGGTCGTTCTGTGGGGCTGCATTCAGGGGGGGGGGGGGGGTCACTGGCTACAACTACCCTGGTTGCAAGTTTTTTCAGAGCGCCAAAATTTTGTGGTCGGAAATTTGTTCACTTGAGATTTATTGAACTTTTAATTTATTTCGAAATTATTATTATTTTTTTTTTACAACAGTATCATAGATTATTGTTAAATAAATTTGTTTGAAGTTTAAACAACTATGAACTAAATAAAATATCTATAGCAATATAGATACCAGCGATCGAGAATATTATTTAATAAATGTGCAAGGGAGTAAGGTACATCCGGTTGTGTAGCACGCGTGCAGCCACACGCACTCGCTTTATGACCATGAATATGAGATATACAAGGATATTGACTGCATGTAGCGGGGATTAGGGATTCTCTCTACGATAGGAGCTTGTCGACGACACGATCATCAGACGTAAAACAAGACGACTAGCGACTGGACGACCAGAAACCACACCACACTCAGTCACCTCTCGCTCATCCATCACAGTTAATTATTTGGACTTAGTCAAATTTCAATAAATAACTGTTTGGACTTAAATAAATTCATAATATTTCAATAAATCATCAAGAGTTATCTATCTTCCATCTAACTAAATTGATTTTCCGACTGGGTATCGTTACAATTGGCGCTGTGGACAGGGTTTAAAAAAAAAAAGAACTTAGACATTTTTTGAAACTCTTTTTTTTTTGAAATTTTTCTGTCTTCTTCAATAATTGGAGAAAAATTCATCACCGAATAACAATTGGGGCCTGATCAACTTCCAGCAACTCCAGAAAAGAATCCACCACTACCACTAACAGTCAACAATCGTATTCAGAAAATCAATCCAAGCTAGACATGGAAAGTACTTCGGCAACATCTTCAACAATGTCAGCTGCGTTAGTGAGTATTAGAGTATAAGTTGTGAAACTTTAATTGTACGTCTCCTACAGTATTATTGGCTGTAGTATAGTTTAAGTAGGGTAAAATAATAGGGAAATAATAAATATTAAATAATAAATAATCAATCAATCAAAACAGCATCATCCTTACAGGTAGCGTTAAATTCAGTCAGAATGCGATTATGCGAAGTTATGAGAACGTTAGTTCTTATGCACATAGGGTAGAACAATTATATTTTAACTTATGCGTAGTCACTACCAAGGATAAAAAATATCTAAACAATCTATTGTAATAACCGATCAGTTAAAAAAACAAACATTAGTTGTATTTTTAAAGGGATTAATACCAAGTTTAAAAACAATTGTAAAATGACGTAACCCTCCCACACTTAAAGCTGCTATGCAGTTAGCTAAAGAGGTAGAAAAGAAACCGAACTTACATCCGATTATGACGCGTATCGATATTACGGCAATAATAACATGAGTCATGAATAGACAATACAATAATCAATATAATGCGAATATGCAGATTGGAATCAAATCTTCCTAAACACCTGGCAGAATCACTATTGGCCACAACAACTCTTCACTCGCAGTCACCTTCAACTTCATTTCATTGGCAGAACTTCAAAACAAAATTAAAAAAAAAAAAAAGGACACTTATTCAAATGTGAATTCTGTAAATTATAGATGTAAATAATGTAATTTCATTGTTCCCAATGGCCGATGTCGCCGAGGGCTTATTCTTAATAAAAAAAAAAAATAAAAAAAAATGCGAATATGCGATGAATAATAGAAACGAACAAAATAATAACAGACATTTTAATAATAACGGCAGTAGAAATTTTAATAATAATAATAATGCAAGTCAAAATTTTAATCATGGAGGAAGTAATAATAATTTTAATAATTTTAATAATCTTAATAAACCAAAAAAACGTCAGAATTTTAACAGATTCGCTATAAATCGTTATAATAATAATAATTTCAATAATTCAGTTTCTACCGTTGGTCTTACTATTCAAAGTTATAGCCAAATGAATTTCATACGATTAATTTGTGTCAACAAAAAAATGAATATTCATCTTTTGAAAATGGCTTTCAGAGCACTACATAGGAATTTTGGTGCCCAGTGCTAAACTTGGCATAATTCTAGTTTGCGCCCACGTGAATTTTTCAATTTTTTTTTCTGAGTTTAGAACGATGGTGCAAAAGTTAATTGGCTGAAATCATTATTTTGGAAGTTATAGCCTTCCAAAGTTTGCAATTTTACGTTTATACGCTTGCGCAAAACGCTATATTTTTCGCGCTTATAACGAATTTTTCAATTATTTTTTTTTCAAATCCTAGTTAAATCAACGTTTTTATTACCTTTTTTTCGTCAAATGCATTTTGGTTAGGGATTTCCCACTGTCCCTGTGACCTACTTAAGGCGGTGTTGCACAGCAAGTCGAGGGATATTTTCGATTTGCGGAGCTGAGCGACGGCGTCGAAGAGCGTAGCGACGAGTGCCGCTAGCAAGGCATCACTGCCCATACTACGACATAAACGTTAACGTAAAATTGCAAACTTTGGAAGGCTATTACTTCCAAAATAATGGTTTCCGCCAATTAATTTTTGCACCATCGTTTTAAACTCGTTAAAACGCATAGGTTTCCGAAAAAAAATTGAAAAATTCGCGTGGGCGCTAAACTAGAAATGTTCCCTAAAATTTTGGTGAGGCTCCTTAAATTAAATCAGTGTTTCCTAAAATGGGTGATATTGGGTATGTGAACTAAATTGAGGGCTAGAGTAGCTGGTTATGTAGGCTATGCAGGAGGACAATGGAAGTTAAAAGCTTAATTGGGGGGCACTCGATTACAAAAAGGGAAGAGAAACAGTCGGGTATGGACTGCTTCAATTTTTTCAACAATATTATGTTATTATTATTACAATATTATCCAAGTTTTAACATTTTAACACATATGCAGTACTCTGTATTTTTAGACCTTTCGTCGTATAAACCGTAGTTACCTATCGGCTATCACAACAACATTTATTCTATTATATATTATATTCAATATTGGAGTATTAGAGTAAATAGTAATCTACTCTTAAAATCTAATCTTTATCATAAATTAAGTTCAAGGAAACATACTTGGATACCAAGATAAAAGATTTCTAAATTCAGGCTGCAAAAGCAGATACTTATACCATAGTACAGTATTGCTTATACAGTTATACTCTATCATGAATATTATGGACTATAATCCAAACATTTTTAAAATATATTTCTATTAAATTATTTTAATAAAACAATTTACATTCATTTATAGGTATACAATAAATTATTTTCTTTTAATTTTGTACCTATAATAAAAAATAGTGGGGGTGGTTTTGCAGAGGGAGGTAAATTAAAAAAAAATGGGAACCACTGACTTAAATTATAAATTCCGTTTTTTATATTAAATTTACTTTTATGAAAGTTTATGAGTAATTATTATTGGATATTGATAATAAACCGTATAGGTATTGTTTTACATATTAAGAGTAATATATGGGGCCCCTAATTATGTCAGTGGCTCAGTACCCGGGCTACCTTTGCACGTCCAAGTCGGGCTCTGTTTCTGTTGTCTGTTATGACAAACAGATATATTTATTTTATATAATTGTGTTATACAATATGCTTATGACCACGGATGGCACACAGACTAGTCCGTGCTTGTGAGTTATGACTAAATAAATAACTTCAGACTTCTTATCAAACACTTTTTATCAAAATATAATAGAGTAAAATATTTCCTGAACTTCCATGCAATAATTTAGTATTGTGTCAGATTTAACTATTTAAGGTTAGATCATTTTGATAATTTGATGTTGGTTTTCAAAATTTCAATCTGATTGAAGAATATTGAATTTGAATTTAGACCCGTGAAGTGTGAATAGTGGATACATGAAATTTGAACAATTCTAGTTTAAACTCAAGATATTTTTTAACTTTCTAGAAGTATGGAAAAAGAAGGTAACAAACAGGAAAATAATCCTCGAATACCATCAGCAGTCTTTGTGGTTTGTAAATTCTACAATTTTAACTGTTCAATTTAAATGATATGATATGTACTTATATATTTTTAATGTTAATAAACAAATTTTTATGCAGGATGATGTAGATAAGTTTATGGAAAAAACAGAAAATAGTAATGTTGAAGATGTACTTAAAAGATTGGATGAACAACATAGCAAATATAAATTTTTTGAATATAATTTAATTACAAAGAGAAAAAGGTAAAGTAAAAATTGTTTAATTATTATTACATTTTTGTAATTTTTCTATTATACATTAAAAGCATATTAATAAAATATTTTGACTATTCACTATTCTGAAAATTATCAATACCAACTAAGTATATAATGGTTATTTATTTTTGTAAACTAAAATTTATGCCTGGGCTTTTTCCCACTATTAAGGAATTTATCCATTTCAAGTCATCTTCAGTAGAATTATCAATGAATAAACATTTAATTTCTGTCAACCAATAGTATAGATGTGCAAGTAGTTTTTTTTTATTTAGAGCTTATTATACCTACCATATAATATTATATTCAAATTTCTACGGAATTTTCAATTATCTGTGCCATACTAGCCATTACTCTCTTAGACCTCTGGCTCATTGGCACTTCTTTCATTTGGGTAAGACATAATTTTATGTACAATTAAACATTGTAAGATTGTGTAGGGCACTAAAAAATGTTATTTAAATTTTTCTTCATTTCACTATTGCATAGCAAGGTTTAGTTTGTAATATCTGTAAATTGAAATTATCTCTTAGATTAAATGGTTAATTTTTATCCAAGTACAGTATATTGTTAAGCTGACGACAGTGCCCCTACAAGAGGGGTTCAGAATGACCCATGGTACTAGAGCCTAGACTTTAGAGGGGGCTGGCATTCATGCAAATAATTACTTCAATAAATCATACAGAAAAATGTTTCAAAATTAATTGCTATTTTAGAGGGGCTCGGATTTAGTTCTGTGCCAGGGCTAAAAATATGATGTTAGGTATTTCCATAAATAGTTTTATAAACATACTACAATTATGTTCTTACTATCATGTCTTATAATAGATTAATTTACTATAATTTTTAAACTAACAAAGCTACATGTGATCTGTTGAGTGTAAATTTAGTATGTACTTAACTTGGTATGTCACTTAAAAGATTGAGAGACAAAAAATGTTATGTCCTCCTAAACCATAATACCGTATTATTTATCTTCATTGCTACAAATTAAGATGAACAACTAATTATCTTTAAAAATGTTTTTAACTGTTTGATTGATGAACCTTAATCTGCCGACAATTGTTCTCAATTGTATTACTAAAAAAATATTACGTTTTCAATCGTATAATATCAAAAATAAGTCCTCGAGTCCCTGACCCATCTGTATTTTACATATTATTTCTAAAATATGTGGTCAGTTAGTGTGTTTTATGATTTTATGTACTTTTTCAACTTCTTTTTAAAACATTATTTATTCAACCAGTTTTCTGCTCTTAAAATTTGGTAATAGTAGTTTTAACTCTCGTATTAAATTAAATATTACAATCTTGATTGAAGAAAGTATATTTAGGTTTCATGTCCTCTTAAGTTTGTTCAATTATTAAATAAATTATATCATATTATAATAAGTATATCTTGTCTTTTATTTATGAATGTAGATTGCAATCACAATTACCCGATTTAGAAAATACACTTGAGATGATTCAAACTATGAAAGCTCATAAAGGACAACAGTTGAAGACAGACTTCTTGTTATCTGATGATGTTTATGCGAAAGCTCACATACAAGGAACTGACAATGTGTATCTTTGGCTTGGTGTAATTATTATTTGTTTAGCAATTTAATTTTTACTTTTATCAATTAACTGAATATTTTGGTATTTAATTTATTGATATTTTATATTTATTACAGGCTAATGTCATGTTGGAGTATAATCTTGAAGATGCCACTGAACTTATTTCAAGGAATATACAATTGGCTACAAACAATATGGCACAAGTTGACGATGATCTTGACTTTCTAAGGTATACTTAATTTAAATAATTAAATATAATATGTTTATTTTTATCGGTTCGTATTTATTTTCAGGGATCAATTTACTACAACTGAAGTTAATATGGCCAGGGTTTACAACTGGGATGTTAAACGACGACAAGCAGCCAAAACTAAACAATAAACATTTTATTTATTCTTATGAAACACTAATAAATGCTTCTTTTTTTATAAAATTAATTTAACCATTAAATAATTTATTAAACAAATTATTATTTTTATTCAAAATTAATCAGTTTATTAACATTTCTAAAATTATTATCCAAATTTATGATTACAATTATTTTATGTTTGTAGACTTTTCATACTTAAATTAAAGCTAAAAAAATAACAAATAAAAGTGGTATTTTTTTATACCTTCAAAATAATAATAAGGAAAATCTTGTAACATTAATCAAGTAAATACTGTATCAGATGAAATATTATATTTGGACATGAAAAAAAAAAATTAAACAAAATAATCATGATAAAAATACTCTAAATAATATTTAAATATATTTGCATAAGGTTTTGAGTAATTCTTCTGTTGTATAATCATCAGTCATAGATAACTTATATAAAGGTAGAACTAAAGAATCCAAAATCTCAAGATTTTTTGGATCAATTTTTGATATCAGTTGTCCAATTTGCCAAGTTATAACACTAGACAATTCAGTTTTTATCATCCTGAAAATAATAATAAAACTTTATCATAAAATATAAATGAAAATAAAAATGTTTGTACTATTATAAATACAGTATAATCCACTTATTTGGGACACCGCATAAAGGGGACAACCGTTTAAAGTGGAAAAATTGGCATAGTCCCGAACGAATGTATAAGTTTAATGCAATTTAACTTCGTTTATCCGGGACAAACCATCGGTTATAAGGGACAAAAATAAAAGCGTTTATATTCTGGCCTAAATTATCTACTTTCTTATTGAAACTGTAATTATCTTATCTTTATGGCTCTATTATATTTTATATACGTACGTATATGTATAATGTACACACCGGTAATGTAGGTACGCGTATATCTCAAATCAATTATTTCTTTTTTTCTACTACCACAATAAGAGTCAATTAGCCTATGTACAAAATCGAGTAAATTAAGTATGATAATCAATTAATGTATAATAAATATCTATAATCAAATAATTATCTAATTAATTTATGATATAATAATACTAAATAGTAAATATAATGTACTACTGCTAATAATAATATTAATAAAAATATATAATTTTTATATAAAGTACGAATTAAGTATAATATGTATGTATGTATTTTTAAAATAAAGTTATTATGTATGTATAAATATTCACTTTAATAATTTCGGTTTATTAGTTATTCGGTTAAACAAGACAGTCGGATAATGGGGACAAATAGGTCACTGCCCATTGAGTCCCAATTAAGCGGATTCTACTGTATTATAAATATTTCCTAAACAAAACGACTTGTTAAATACCTTTCTTCATTTGTAGTATCAGGCAAACATGATACTTTTTCACATAATAATGCAATATGTGTTATTGATTTTTCATCAGACATTTTGCTTAAATTATCATTTAAATTTAAATATTCTAAAATAGTTAAACTATCTTGCAAGGTTGTAGGTATTGACCCATTTATCTTGGAACCATCTATTAACCAACCTAGCAAATGTTTTAATGTTTTTTGGCCATCTAAAATAGAAATAAAAAATTTAAATTGTGAAAAAATAATTAATTTTAAATAATCAATACTTTTTTGAAGTAAATAATTGGCAAATAAGTGATTTGCAAGTATGTTATGTGCTTCTTGCCACTGTTCGGCTTTTAAGTAACAAAATGTGGCCTCCAAATATCTAAAATCAATAAGTATAAAATATATGAGGACTGAAATTATTATTCAATTTTAGCTTTTAAAACAGTTAATAATATACTTTTTTTGTGTCATAGCTAAAATAGCCTTTGCATTAAATAGTATCACTTCTTTAACTTTTAACTTTTCTACTACAAAAGCTTCTTTCTCAGAAAGCTTTATTTCATTGATATCGCCAACAGGTAGTTCAACATTTCTTCCAATAAATTCTTCAACTAAACTTTCTCTCCTAAAATAATATATATGATAACTTATCTACATCTATGTACAAAATTATCTTAGAACTTGGATTTATTACAATTGTTCTTCTTTTATATGCATAAGAACAAATACTGCCCATTGCCACTGTCCATGTGATACCAACTGTGAAGCAAAATTTATATGTAATTGATTGGCATATATTTCAGACATTTGAGTGTAGCCAAGGGATTGTAACGTGTTGAACAAAAGCCAACTAAAATTATAATCCAATGGATCTCGTGTATGAGTAAAAGGATTTATAATTTTGTCCATTTGGTATGCTGAATCGGTGTAAAGTTTCAATAAATGGTAACAGACATCATAAGTAGCAAATTTATCATCAATATCAATAATGCCATCATATGTCTTATATGGTTTGAAAGCATATGAGTCGTCACTTTCAAATGAATTTTGATAAGCATCTAATACATCTCCAATGGTACTGGTTGAAGGTAGTATGTACCTAAAATTAAATTGTACATTGCATATTAGAACATTTACTATGACAATTAATAAAAACTCCCAATTATACATACCACATGTGTATAGCAAAAGCTCTGATCCAATTTAAATTTTCACAGACGTTTATTATACCTTGATTGGAATCAAATAAAGGTTGACCCGAAATCATAGTGTACAATTTTAGGTGATCAATATCTATAAACAGATCAGCTTTGCTGTTGAACCATTGCCAAAGTTGTCGTTGAATACAACATCTGACAGAATTTTCACTTCCTAACTGTGATAATAGTATTGCTAAAATAAATTCGTCTAAAACAAAATTAATCAAAGTAAAATAAAATAAATATTATTGTTAAAAAATAAGTTGTATTATTTGAAATTAAATAATATTAATGTTACACACTATTGGAAATTGCTAAATCAGAAGCTTCCATAATTTTATGAACTGACACTAGGTTTAATATTTTTCGAGAGACATTCTCTTCAACATTTTTAGAATTCACTGTCTTTTCTAATATATTTTCTAACCAATCAGACACCGCCTGACGTCTAGCCATGTTGTATACATGTTCTTGAGGACAGTCTTTAGTATAAAGATTTTCTGGATCGCCCCATAATGCTTTCATCAGCTCCCATACATGAGCATAATGTTCTTCTTCGGGAAGTTCAGAAAAGTGGGACAGCAGGTAACAATGAGAATGTAATGCATCAACTCCAAATTTTGGATAAAAATATGGAATGTTACCATTTTTAGCATCACAATTACTATTCATCATACAAATTTCCAAATGTTCAGTCAATAATTCCTAAAATGTAACAATTTACATAATCAATTCATATTGTTGTTAACTTATAAGTTATATAAGTATATGAGCTATAAACTTACAGTGAATGTCTCTGTTTGGTTAGGGGTAATAATTTGTAACTTCTGTACAATAGTAGAAGTATAATCATTATTTCCACGCCCAGACAACTCTGTTGATAAATAACTAATGTCCAATCCCTTTTTTGGTAAACAACTTCCTTTAGATTTTGTATTGAGTGTAATAAATGTTAAATTGCCAGACCAAGGAACTTTCATTGATAAATTATTCAACAATGCTAATTTACTAGATTCGCATGTATTATTAAGTTCTACTTCAAATGGTAACCGAACACTAGAATTGTATAGCAAATTGAACCGTTGAGCTTGAAGCTGTTATAAAAAGAATAAATGTATCGATTATGCACCAGAAAAATTAAGTATTTGAGTAAGTATTGGTTAGATTAAGTAATAAATTATACAAGGCATTGATTAAAAATATAAAGTAATAATGGATTAGATTGATTAGAATTATAAATATGAGCTATATTAAATTGAAACAGTATAGAAAAAATATATTTACTTACTGGAGCAGTTGAAATAGGTTTCAATAGTTCTGCAGCTTGAATAACTTTAGTTTCTAAAAATAAATAACATAGTAATCAATATAAACCTATTTGAGTAAATTAGGTTAGAATATTATTGACAAATAATTAAGTAACTTATTTTTATCACACGATAGTAAATATATGTTTGTATTTAGTTAAAAAATAACAGCCCTATTAAAAAGTTAATCAGATATTAAAAACACAAATGTAATTTTAAAAATTAACTATATAGAATTAATCTTTTATAGCATTCACATTCATTAAACTAAATGCTTATTGTAGTCGTTAAAAAGTTTTATACTTAGTATAACTTTGACTTTTCAAGTCTTAGAAAAATAAAATAAATAATAAGATTTGTTTCAATAAATTGTAAACTGTAATTTGAAAAGTTTATCTGTAGGTTTTAAAAATTCTGTTTAAAGTAATACTATGTACTTAATACGTGATTAAAATTCCTCTGCAATAACAAAAAATGTCAATAATTCAATAATTACATATTATGATAAAATTAAAATGTATTGTTCCTTAACTTTTGTAGGCTAATGGAAATTTTAGTAAGAAAAAAATGTAAAAACTTAAACAACTTTAAAATGGTATCCTTAAATTTTTATTACGTCAATAATAGTTGAAAAAATAATTATTTAACTATAAAACCTGAACTAAATCACTTAAATTAATTACTTGGCAGGGTGTTATCAATGGATAACTTGCCAATCTTAATATTCGCCGTCATTTTATATTCTCTTCTTTTTTTTATCAAATCTTATTATTGTACAAACATTTGTATAGATTGTAGATGTATTTTAAATAATAAAAAAAAAATTAATTACTTTGTTTTGGGATGAAAAACTTTGGAGACGCTTGATTATCTACTGGTGCAATTATTGATTTTGACTTGGAAATACTATCTTGAATTTTAGGGCTGATTAAACATTCAGGAATAGTTTCCAAAATTTTTTCCAACTTATCTTCAAATTTATCTTTTTGTCCTAAAAGACACTCATTCATTAATAAATTGTGTATTTTGTTATTCATTATATATAATCATACCATATGTATCATCATCTTGTTCCATCAAATCTAATTCATTATAAAAAATATCATTAAATGAAGCTTTCATGCATTGTATCTTTGATGTCTGTAAATTCATATGTTGTGATAGCTGAGCAGTCACATTAATGCTATTTTCTTTATTGATGTCTAAAATAAATATAATATATTTGTAATTAAAAATCATTTAGAATACAAAAAAGTTTTTTTTTAAAATTAATTTGTACCGTAATAATGCATGTGTGAATCATTAGTTGGTTCATTAACAACAGATAGTTGAAAGTTTGGTTTTAATAAATACTGATGTGGTAATTGAGCTCTATCAAGACCAACAGAAAGATCTAACAATGGTTTCATAACCTATATAAATATATTTAAGAAGATATATAAATATATAATAATAACGCTTAAAGAAGAAAATTCAAAAAAATTTAAAGACATACATTTTGTTTTGGACTAACGTTTTCAGTTGATTTTATAGTTTTTGGTTTTTGTAATGTTGGTTTAGGAAGAGTTTTAGGTTCAATATTACGTTCCACATTATTTTCATCATCGTCATCATCAGAATCTACAAGAGCATACTTGGAGAAATGTTCAACATTAAAAACCCAAGATCCCGTGTCCGGACGATAATCAACGAATTGAGTGTTTAGTTTGGCACATGCCCTTTGAAGTTTAACAACAAAATTTGTAGCTGCAATACGATCAGGGTTAGTTATTGGTTGCTTTGTCGTCTTATCATTAGGCCAGACTCTATCCAAAGTAACAACAGCCTTTCTATTTAACCCTTCCCCTAAAGGGGGTTTGAGTTCATCATCTTGATAAATTATAATTTCTCTATGTCGTATGTGCACTGTAACAAATATACAATTTTTTGACATAATTTTATTTTAAAAAACAAATAAAAAAAACACTGCTTACTTACCAATAGTATCTAAGTCTAGACCTGCAACATTAAAACGATCGGGGAAAAAAACATTTCCAAAGTCATAGCGTCCTATTGTGAAATTATCCACAAAACATGATCCATCATCATCTACTAATTCTGCCAATTCATTCATAGGTGGAATAGTATAATATCCAACACGTCTTAACTTTATCCCGGTAGGATGGTCCTCTGCTTCAGGAGAATTGGGATCAATTGAAGGTTCTTGGTTCTCAATGACAGTATCTAAACCAGGGGAAAACATTCCATACATAATATATTTAAAACTATTTTTGTTTTTTAACTACCATAATTGTAACAATTATCTCATGACTTTAAGTTTGTATTTCTTTAACACTTATATATTTACTTATGGTTGCATGGTCAAACAATTTCTAGTTATAATCTTAGTCCTTAAGTCTTAAGGTTTATAATACAGTAAAAATTAAATTTTAATATTTTATTTTATGTTCTTAATATTGTTGAAAGTTTAAATTATTTTTCACTAAAATTGTTTAAATTTAGACTTTTTTTTAATTTGTCAGTGAATTTATTATCCTATATATTATGTGGTTTAATTTTTAAAAAATTGACAACATGATGAAATTATCTTAAAAATATTTATGCAGGGCCAGACAGGAATTTAGTACAGTGATGAGTTATCATAATAATTTCATATTATATAAATATATAATAAATAAATTTATATATTTCCATGTTGTAAGGAAGGCAAAGCTCTAGTGTCTACAGCCTTGTAATTAGGTAAATGAGTAGTATCTAATTTCAAATCAAAGTTTACTATTCTAATAACATTTTTTTTTTCTGTTCAAGAATTAAACATAAAATAAATCAATAATAGCATAATAAATTAAACCCATTTAGATTTAAATCTCTAATTTGAAAAATAAAGCAGAAAAGCAAGTTACCATTACTTCAAACATTTCATAATGTTTCTTGTTAAATTTAGATATTACTAGCTGATTTCCCCGTGCACTACATTGCCCGTTCAAAATACCGACCCTGTATGATTAATTCGTCATTTATACCAGGCCTAGTCATGATCAAAACTTCCCATGTATTTACCATATCTTAATCTACATTAAAGAATTTTAACACAGTCATTTAAAATACAGGACTAGAAGTATATTCTACAAAACAGGACAAGGAAACCGTGGTTCAACAACTCCTGCAAGGAAGCATTTAATAGAAGAAAAGAAGCCAGGACTCAAATGCTCAACAATCCCTATAATAGAGAGAAAGTGATGGCATACAAAGAATGTCAAAAGGAAGCAAATAATATATTTAGATATGAAAAACGGAAATACACAAAAGATGTATTAGAGGAAGCCGAAATTGATCACAAAGTAAATAGAACTCGACAATTATACCAGAAGATAAATTCAATTAGAGGGGGGTACAAAAAACATGAAAAGTTCCTTAAAAATGACGATGGTTCCCTTGTGACAGAACAAGACAAGGTATTGGAAAAATGGAGACAATATTTTGGATTATTACTTAATTGCGAAAACCCAGTCAATACATTTACATGGATGCCAACGGAACCTAATGACACTGATTGTCCGCCTCCAAGCAAAGAGGAAGTATTACAACAACTTAATAGACTAAAAAACCACAAAACTCCTGGGGAGGACGGGATCCAAGGAGAAGTACTAAAAAACCTGGATGACGGAGCAATAAATAGAATACATAGTATTATAGATAGTATCTGGCATGAAGAAAGACTTCCGGAGGATTGGGGCACCGCATTAGTGTGTCCTATTCACAAAAAAAATGATCCACAAGAATGTAGTAATTATAGAGGTATAGCATTACTAGATACAACGTATAAAGTCCTAGCATATTGTATACTGGATAGAGTAAGGCCAATAGCAGAGACTTTACTAGGAGACTATCAGGGAGGTTTTAGGCCGAATAGATCTACAATGGATCAGATTTTCGTAATAAGACAGATCCTCCAAAAAAGTTGGGAGTATAATAAGGATGTACACATATTGTTTGTAGATTTTAAAAAAGCTTATGATTCTATTCATAGAGAAAGCCTTATAAATATACTCAAAGAATTTAGATTCCCAAGTAAAATTGTAAGCCTCATTGGAGCCAGCATCAACCAGACGGATATAAAGGTTAAGATAGCGAACACAACATCTCAGCCTGTGAGGGTAACGACAGGTCTCCGGCAAGGGGATGCGCTTTCCCCAGTGTTGTTTAACCTGGTACTGGAAAAAATAGTACGAGAAATGAACGTTTCAGAAGGAATTGCGCTGGGACAAATAACAATAGGACTTTTAGCATACGCGGACGATATAGCTCTCTTAGGAGATGATATTGAGACGATAAAAAGGCTGGGAAAAAAACTTATAAAGGCTGCAGAGAAAGTGGGATTAACCGTTAACGATGATAAGACAGAATACTTAACTGTTAGCCGAAATAGCAAAAATTACAGACTAGGACAACATATTGAATTAGAAGGACATATTTTTAAGAAAGTCTCACAATTTAAGTATCTCGGATCTATTATTACTTAAGACAATGAACTTAAAACAGAGGCGTCGTCGAGAATACAACTAGCTAATAAGGGATACTATGGGTTAGAAAAAGTACTGAAATCTAGGACCCTCTCTAAAAATTTAAAAATAAGAATGTACATGACATTATTACGACCTATTGTCATGTACGGATCTGAGACGTGGGCACTGAGAAAAGCCGAAGAACAGAGACTAGGAGTATTCGAAAGAAAGGTTTTAAGAAAAATATATGGACCGGTCTTTGATAACCAAACAAACGAGTGGAGGAAATTGCATAATTATGAAATTCAAATGCAGTTTCAGAGGCCTGATATAATTAAAGAGATAACAAAAAGAAGACTCATGTGGGGAGGTCATGCCTGGCGTAAGCAAGGATCTCTTGTTAGGCTGGTAATAGAGGAAGAGCCTATAGGGAAAAGACCTTTAGGAAGACCCAGGTTGAGGTGGGAAGACTGTGTAAAGAAGGACATAAAATCGATAGGACCAGGAATCAGATGGAGAGAAGTTGCAGAGGACAGGGACAGATGGCAAGATTTGTTTATAGCGGCATGGTCTTAAAGGCCGAAGCCAATAGAGAAGAAGAAGAAGAAGAAGAAGAAGAAGAAGAAGAAGAAGAAGAAGAAGAAGTATATTCAATAATATTATTTTATTGGATTTTTAGCTTTGTATATGTGAAACAATTTTTAAAATTGCTGCCTAATAACAAATTGCTTATTTCTTATTCTTCCACACTAAATTGTATAAAAATATATTTAATATTATTATTATTTCTATAAAAATCTCAAAATTACATTAAAAAATGTAGGGCAACTTATAACGACATAATATAGCCTATAGATTCATAGGATTTTTTAGCTTTCTGAAAGTAAAAAAAATTTTAAATCAGTTAAAATAGTTCCAGAGATTAAACAAATCAAATGAAAAATTTTTTTTTTTATTAATTTGTATGTGTATTAGTTTATGTTATCGGTGTGCATTTTATCGTTCGACAATTAATATATAATACGAGCATAATATTCTATTGGTATATTAAGTATATTATATTGGTGTATGCGCGATGCATGAGATTATTTTTATTGATAAACTTCTCAGAACAATACTTGTTCAACTTCGTACAAAAAGGATAGGTTGCAGGTAGCTAGAAACCCACGGGCCCTCATGAGCCTGTGGCATGCAGCACAATACGTACGTATTGGCAATGAATAATTAAAATTTTAATTACTCCACTAAAACACAAAATTTTTGAAAATCCTTTCTTATTGCAAGTTGAAAATATGAGAAGAACCTCTATTCCAAATTTCAAGTTCGTACATTGCGTAGTTTTTGAGTTACAGTGATCAGTGAGTGAGTGGTATTTGCATTTTATATGTATAGATTTACTTATTAACAGGTATCACTTAAATCAAAAATTACAATATACAAGGTAATTATCAGACCAGTCCTTTTATATGCGTGTGAAACATGGACAATGACTAAAGGAGACAAAGACAAATTAGCAATACTCGAAAGAAGAATATTTGGGCCAAAAATAAATAACATGACACAACAATACGAGAAAAGAAATAATATAGATATACAACAATTATATAAAGAGCCAGACATAGTAGCAGTATTAAAAAATAGGAGAATGGCATGGGCCGGTCATGTATGAAGGTCAAATGGTCTTCTGAAAGCGGTTTTAAAATGGAAACCCCAGGGGAAAAAACCACTTGGCAGGCCGAAACAAAGGTGGATTGACAAAGTGGAGAAAAATTTAGCAGAGATTGGAATACGAGATGGAGAAACAATAGCGCAGGACAGAGATAGATGGAAGCAAGTTTGTGTTGCGGTAATGGGCCTCAATGGCCTTTGAAAACCGAAGAAGAAGAAGATTTACTTATTATCATTTAAGTATAAAATTGACAATTTGCTTACCAATAACATTATTTCGAGAAGATTCATTGGCTTCTGTTTCTTTTGAAGTATTCAAATTGATTTGTTTATTGCTTTGTAATTGAGAAATTGTGTTATTTTCTTCAGTTAAAGATAAATTAACAGAATGTGATTTATCCTCTGGAGAGCTTTGTTTATTAGAAAAATATAGTTCTAATCTAAAATAAAAATTAATAATTCGTTAATTTAATACATTAAATCACATATATTTATATATTACTTTGCAAGTGGTTTTGTATGCATAATCATACTATTTCCATTGTTTTTACTACAGTCATTAATGTCTTTTTTTAAATTCAATTTCTTACAGCCTGATCTCGGAGAAGAAATATTAAGTAGCAGTGAATTATCACTAACTTTATCTAGACATTTCATTGTTGGTGGAGATTCTTCAAGTCCATCAAATAAGGATTTACGATTGAATTGAGGGAAATTTCTACGAATTTGAGGTATTCTCTTTGGTGTTGGTATTGGAGAAACTTTATAGCTACCAAACTTCTCAAGTGATACACTCTGGGATCGCACAAGAGATGAATCATCTACTTTTGATACGTCCTAATTTTAACACATATTTAATATTAATTTTAATAAAAAAAGTATAATGAATCATTTAGCACTATTTAGAGTACCTTATAAAATCTTTTGAACAGTGGTGAATCTCCATATGGCATTGCTTTTAATGTATCTAGTTGTAATTGCATTTGATTACTTTGTGATGCCTGATTTGTAGATAACTGAACATTGTTGGTACTAAAATTAAAATAATATGGTTTCAGAAGTTATAAATTTAATTTTATTAAAATTTATTTACTTTCCAAAAAGCCCAATTCCACTAGTTTGTTGGTTATTCCCAAAAAACGATGTTCCACTTGTACCAAAACTATTAGTATTAGATGATCCAAAAAGTCCAGTTCCTTGTGTTCCTTGGCCAAATAACCCTCCTGGTTTAGCAGCATTATTAAATACACCTACAGTTTTAATTTAATAATGTTATTTAATTTCATCGCTATTATTAAGGTAATAATAATTTTATAAACCTGTTTGTTGATTTGAAGGTTGGTTAAATAATGAAGTAGTTGGTGCCTTATTAAAAGAATTAGAACCAAATAAGCCACCAGTAGCTGGTTGAGATGTAGAAGTAGCACCAAAAGCATTGTTTGTACCAAAAGCTGGAGTAGTCATTTGAAAACCAGTATTAGCAGGTTTACTACCAAAAATACCGTTTGTACTAGTAGATGTATTAGTTCCAAAACCAAAACCTGTTGTTGTTTGTGTTGATCCAAGACCAAATGCTGGTTTATTCTGACCAAATAGATTGTTCTAAAAATATATTACAATATTTCTGTAAAACAAAGAGAAATAAACAGTTACTTTTTAAAGCAACAATAATAACCTGAGCAGGTTGTCCGAATCCAGTTTGACCAAATCCAGTAGTTTGAGTACCAAAAGTTGAAGGTGCAGTACTTCCAAATATATTTGTCTGAGGAGCAGCAACTTAAATATAAATATATATATATATATATATTAAGGTATTTATACAAAAATATAACTAACAATATAAAATAACTAATTAATAATTTAATCACAAACAAGTAGTAAAATCAATATAATAGGTATTGATCTAAGATGAGGAAAATGGTTGATTGATTAGAGACTTTAATATTTTACGAAACATAACCAATCTATCTTATAAATAATTCACTAGAGAAATCCAGTGAATACAAACTTCTATTATTTCAAACAGGAATCCCCCCCATATTCACCTATAAATATTAAGCACCTTTTTTTTGTTTGAGAATTTTAATATATCTAAATCAAAATTCAAAGAGTTTTTGAGTTCTATAACATTTTGTACTGAGGATAATATGTCTATGGTAATGGATTAAGTAGATAAGGGGCTAAGATAATTTTAAAATTTTAGTTATCACTATCGATCTATTAATATATTTAATTTATAAAATAAATAAAGTATAATGAATATTACATCTAATACTATATAACAGTTTATACTTTAGTTAAAACATACTTAAGAATAAACATTTTAATAACTCAAAAATTAATTATTAGAATTTTGATTTAGATACATCAAAAGTTTCAAGAAAATTGCCTGCCAAATAATTTACAGTAGTAAAGGTGGGTTCTCATTAAAAATAGAATTCTGTAGGACGGTTTTTAAGTTAAAAAAATGTCAAGAATTTAATAATACATGTGGTATTTAGGCATTCTTAAAAATCCTGAAAATCAGGAATTGAATAAAAAAATAAAATTAAAGAAAAAATGGGGGTTAGAAGTATTTAAAAAATCACTATGTGTCCCTGTATATTGATTTATATTTTGAAAATTACCTCCAAATGGTTTAGCTGTTTGAGCTGTATTTGATCCAAAGATATTTGGTTGAGTTGTATTCATACCAAAAGGTTGAGTTGACGGTTGAGTACCAAATGCTGGTGTTGTTTGTTGAGATTTCCCAAAAATGCTATTTTGTGCACCAAAAACATTGGAAGTACTAGTATTTCCAAATCCTATTAATTTTACATAACTGTTAATAAATATATTTATATTTAAGTAGAGTAAACTTTTTATAACTTTAAGCCTAATACAGGACTGAATTATGACTTGCAGTGCCCAAAAACAATTTTGGTTAAAGTACATTACGATAATTGCAAGTTTTTAAGTATGGATACAAACTAAACTATATGTATAAACTCTTGTACTTAATCAAAACAATTTAATAAAATAATTTAAATTTTTTATGGACAAATATTATTTAATAAAAATATTTAAATAAGAAAATACAACGTCGATTGTGCATTTTGAATAGTTTAAGGGTGGTGCTTCATCAGGGAAGTCAATCAGTTTGGTAGACTAAAGTCTATTCGACATATACCTTAATTTAAATGAGTCAAAATGATAATATAATTTTGAAATATTAAAATTGTTCAAGATATATTATGATAAAATATAAATGGTTTGACATAAAAATACTTTAATAGGTATTTCTTAAATCTATATAGAATTTCTATCTCTTAAGGTTTTACTAATTGTTATATTTGTATGAAGTAATGTAATAAATACATTCTAATGTTTCAGTCAATTTAATTTGAAATATATAACTACAAAGTAAACTTACCTCCAAGTGCAGGTGTAGTCGAGGTTGCGCCAAAAAGTGGTTTATTATCATTTGCTCCGAATAAACCTGTACTTGTTGTTGCTGTAGAACTAAATAAAGTTTTAGGAGATCCAAAGATGCCACCACCAACAGCACCCTATAAAAAGGAATAAAAAAAAATATATAAGGTTTTATTTAGGTGATAATAATTGATAACAATTAATGTAGTTTCAAATATTTTCAGAGCAAATAGAAAAGTTAGCAAAACATTACAAACAATCCTTATTTTCAGATTACCTGTTGTCCAACTTTACGGTTTGCAGAATAATCTTCAAATCTAAGTTCCTCAAATATTTTTGATTCATATTCTTTCATAACAGTTATTGATTGATGTCTAGTATTAATTGTTTGATTTACACCATTTCTGACCATTGTATCAGTACCAGTCACAGGATTGAATTTTATGGTTGTACCGCCTGCAGATGTTGCTCCAAATCCTGATGTAGCACCAAAGGTTCCTGTGAATTATTTACATATAATAGTATCTATTTATAAAACCTTATTTTTCCTAAAATTAATTAGAATGAATTCATATATATATATATTTTAAAGAATAATCTAAAATGAGAACTATAATAAATTTTTTTTTTGCAAATTTATAAAAATGGAAAAATGTAAAATTAATATAAAAAAAACTATATATGTTTCTCCTAAACACTAAAGATTCAAAATAATCTACTAATAGCATATTTGATCACCAAAATTAATATTACAATTAAAAGGATGTTATACCCGAAAATCAGGTTGACACAAGTCATTAACATAACATATTTACACTCAGCAGATCATATGCAGCTTCATTAGTTTGAAGATTAAAGTGGTTTGATGAATCATGAAACTTGATGGTAAGAACATTATCTATGGTTATATGTGGTTTTTTTTACATTAGTTCTAATTTTTAGCATATATAATATAGCATAAATTAAAAATTCTCAAAATTTACTTAAAAAATCTAATTTTAAATTATTTAACAGGCTTGGAGACAGCAATTATTGATAAATACATTAATTATTTCCCAGCTTCTTCAAGACAATTTTAGTAAACATATCATTTTACTGGCTATACATTTTGATTTGTAACATTTAGTTAGCTTATAACTGCATATTGTAGAATGCTATGTGATATTTCAGTAATCGAAAAATAGGAATTTAAAACAGGGATTGACCGTGGAAGAGTGGTAAGATTTTTCCCATAAAATATTAAACAAATTAATTGTTTGTCTTAGCTTAAGTTAAATTAAATATAAGAACACTATTGTATATATCTCAACCCTTATGATTATGTTTATGGATTACCAGTAGTAGAAGCGCCAAACATTCCAGTGCCTGTAGTGTTTGATTGAGGTGTACCAAATATATTACCCGTTGGCTGAGCAACTGGTGTTCCAAAAGAAAAACCTGTTCCAACTGGTTTTGATTGTCCGAATGATGTATTAGGATTACTAGAACCAAATAATCCACCTCCAGTATTTCCACCCATTGAAGCATTTTGCTGGCCAAATAAACCTCCAGTTGATGCCGATGTTGCTGTAGGAGTTCCAAATAGTGAAGTTCCACCAGTATTAAAACCTAATGAAATACTTTTAATTTATTGGATTTACAAATTAACTCTAAATAATAACCTCCAAATGTTGGTTGAGCGGTTGGTGTCTGACCAAATGCAGGCGCAGCAGCAGTAGATCCAAATAATCCCGTATTAGGCTGTGTAGTTTGATTAAATAGTGATGTATTTGTTTGACCAAATACTGCAGGTGCTGTAGGCTTACCAAATGCCGACTGACCAAATCCTGACGTGTTTCCGGCCCCACCGGAAAATGCACCTGCTCCAGAACCTATCATATTTAGTATAACATAAATATAGATTATTATTGTATACAATAATAATAAAATATTATAATACAAATTATAATTATTTTAACAAATTATTCAATGTATGCATAATAATAATGCACTAAAAATGTAATATTACTTGTATTAACAAAACAATTAAACCACTTACCAAACATTCTAGAGTCTGAAAAACCTTCAATTCAAAATCGAAACTATAATGTCATATCTGAGGTATATCAATAATTAAAAAAATATACACTATAATATTAAACAACGTGAATTTTAGTTAACAGTTTAACACTCGGAATGAAAATAACTGAAATCTGACTGAAAAATGACGTTTGACAACTTACTTTACTTAAGTAATGCTACTGATAACATGTGATATGAGAGAAGTACCAACATAACTAAATTCTTTGATGCTTGAATACAAGCCATTTTATGGATTTTGAAAAAAAAGCGCTAAAACTGTAATATTATTAATGTACATTCAAAATTCAAATACAACGGGAGTTGACTATTCAGTAGCCAAGTAACTCAAGTATTGCAGTAAGTAATAACTATACCGTTATCGCTATACATATTATGCTTATTTCATGGAAATAAATAATAAAACGTATTTATTATCTATGGTATATCTATGTTTTAAGTACATCAACTAGTGAACTATAACAGTGTAAGTAAATCTTAAATCGTAAATTGAAAAATTATCTGAAAATGTGTATTTATATACCATTAGCTTGTAAAAAAAATTTTGATTAATTTCAACAAAATCCGGCCGAGAAATTAAGTGTTCCCTAAATTAGTGAACACACGGTGTATTTTACGTAGTTATCTGATAAAGAAAAATATAGTTGGTATGGTATTTCAATTATTAATATCGAGTTATTTGATATATTTGAAAAAAACCTTGATTGCTTTTTTTTTTTTTTGGTTATCTTTTTTTCCCATTACCATTTAGTCATGGGCTCAACTTTACTAGATCATAGACTTAAATTTATCATACGTTGTACGTATAAGCATTGAGTATAGATAGGTATATCAATGGTTATAAGTGAAGAAGTGAGTTAACCACTACCGACTATCACATTCTCTCGGACCTATAAGTAAATGGATTATGGGGTTTTCATATATAGTTTTACCTTACTTTAATTGAGATAAACATTCTTGTATACCTAATTGTCCTAATTAGTATTTATTATGTGAAAAATCTTACCAGTCCTTACTCCTTAGCTAATATTTTTAACAACCTATTGTTTCATTTTCATAACAGCTGATATCAGCTCATAACTGATTTTGTTCTCTACGACATACCTACGTTTATGAGGTAAAAACTAACTTAATGTTAGAAGTCATAATGAGTACCAGACAAAATTAATTATTAGGGATAAATAATCAAAAATATTTTCGTGATTGAATAGGTAAACAATGAACCTATTTTTCAATAGTTCAATTTATTATCATTGCTATTATTCTCTGGCAAATGGCAGTCTTAAAAAATGACATTAAAACTACTATAATTAATTTTTAATTTAATTTTATGCAGTTTGTGAAATTGAGGTACTTATTTAACCTTTCTATTCAAAATTATAACCCGTGACTTTTTGTTCATTATGAACCAAATTCTGCCTATCATTAATATTTGTAATATAAGGTAAATGCTTCAACATCTTGTAGTTACCTATTACTTTACTAGCTTAGAATAATTGTAACAAATATTGAAATATGAACAGGAATATAGTATCAATGATAGTATTTAAAGGTATTTATTGCTTTGGTTTTTGGTATTGTCTTCACTGAGAGACGCGCGAGAGCAAATTGGAAGGATGTAGAAAATGTTTCGTGCTTCAGCGTATTTTGAGCATCCAATGACGATATGGTCGATCGAGAGGTTTTCCTCACATGTGTTGCATACTGGAGCAAGTTCTTACAAGATGGGAAAAGAATGTGTGAAGCTTGTGAAGGTGTAACTTATTCTTATACTGGTTATGATGACTTCGTCTCTTCTTTTTAGGGTATGGGGGAAGTTCCATTCATAGGTGAATGACTTGATAGTACTTAATTTTTTATTTGTGAGGAGAACGTTGCTCCATAATTTCTGCCATGTATCCAGAATGACAGAATCTTATATTAATGCCATTAATGGTGTCTGGTGACTCTGAAGATGTAATAAGTTTTAGTTTTATGCAGAGGCGTATTTAGGCACAGGTCCGGGCCTAGAGCGGCAACATTGGAGGGCGGCAAATTTCAACAATTTTTTTTTACAAAATTAGAAAAATTATTTTTCATTTGATGAAATCAAACTCAACTAATTTTTGTTCGCTCAAAATTAATCATATATCTACATATATCTCAATGTATCTTTTTAATATAATATTATAATATAATAAATTGTATATTTAAATACGTTTTAGAAATAATTGTAGGAAGGATGAAGGGGGAGGAAGGCGGCGAAATGGAAAGTGCCTAGAGGTGGAAAAACCAAATACGCCACTGGTTTTATGCCGTTGTGAGAAAGTGTAACTTCATTTACAAATTTATCTGCTATTTCGTTGCCAGAAATACCGACTTGGGGTCTGGGGAAGGACCCACACGAAATTATGAAAGCAGTTGTTTTGTTGGTTGATGATGTCTATTTCTAGATATGCTGCATAATTCGTTCTTAGAATAGGGACTTAAAATTGATTTAAGAAAATCGGAGAGTCACTTATGATAGCGAAAGAATCTGAATTTGGTGAGTAGGTAATTTTCAGTGCTTAAAATATAGTATAGGTTTCAGCTATGCTCCATTATATTAAAACTATTATTTTACAAAAAAACTATGTATTCCCCTCCCCTCCATACAAAATTCTTGTCTATGGAAGGCATGACACTACGAAACACTTCAAAAGTTAATTTTATAGTAGGTAACTACAAGTTACAACACAACCAATTTTTTCTCCTTGAAAGTTGCTAAGTTACTTGTTCCACACATAGTGAATAGCCAGTTTGTCACAACTTCGCAAGGAACTACCTAAATGCGTTTAATTCTAAATGTTATTAGACAATATTGCAGAAGTCGCACGACGTCGCGGCTGATGGAGTGATGGATAATATCTACAGCCATTGCAGACGTCCAATCAAACACATAGTCTATCAGTTAATTAAATTGTATAACAATTAATAATTATATTATATCATTGATATACCTATAATTTATTGGGTTAATAGGTACTAGTTGATATTTTATAACCTTATTTTAGAGCAAAATAAAATTATTGAGTTATATACACCACCGGAAGTGTATATACGTCCGTGATATGCCCTATTAGGTTAGGTTTAAATACAAAGGTAATGGTAAAACTTTTTTATCGTAAATTAATTTATGTTCTCACAGACATGCCATGCACTAATACGTTAACATGTAAAAATTATCTACAAATTTAAATTGTGGTACGATATGACGTAGTATGGTGTGTTCTAATATTACACGCATTTATTCAAAAATATTAGCATACATTTTTAAGTATTAAAACGATCAATTAACAAATATAAATTTGATTATCTTTGCTAAAATACGGATTTTTTTAAATAGGTTAGATAAGCATTCATATTTACTTATGATTACTTAAAATACAATTGTTAGCATTCATAAATGTATTTTAATTAAAATTTTAAAAAACTTAAAAAAGGTTATTAGTAGGACTTTATTATTATATTTTATTAGATACCTATTTAGTAAGATGCATGTTGACTTTAACCATTGACTTGAAAATCAAAAAAAAATATTACTATTTATAATTTATTGGGAAGAGGACTTATAGCTCTAAAATGCAAGCACTTATGCAATTAAAACTTTTTTTTTACACAAATGTACATACCGCATTTATATAGAACTGACTGAGACTAAGTTCTAAAATATTGATTAGTGTCATCTCTAGAAATGTTTTATTAATAAATCCTAATCGAATAAAATCCTATGTAGTGCACTGTGCACACAAAGCTGAGGCGGTGATGTCGTAGGTATAGTGTACGACGTTAGATCGTTTTTGTTTTTACTAAAAATGTGTGCCCGTGCACACTCAATCAAAACCTATATTAAAGAACAAAAATTAAAAATAAATAAATATTTATCCAAACATTTTGACTGTATTGTTTGAAATAAAAATGTCACAGTGAAAAAAATTGATTTAAGTTAAATGTCTCAAAAAGTATAAAATAGCGCATAAAAGTGTGAAATATAACTTAAAAACCAAAAACGCAAAATATGCATTTTTATGCACAATAAAATTTCAAAATTAGCTTTGTGAAAGCATGAAATGTATTTGTATCATAATCTGCTATTTTTGTGACTGTGCAAAACAAATATGCAAATGTTTTAAGTCCTCTGCCCTAATAATTTATTATGAAATCAATGCTGTAACTTATTATGATAAGTTATAACTGAATGTATTGAAATAAATGAAATTATAAGTTTTAATTTAAAGCAAGATTATCTATAAAAAATAAAATATATTAAAATTGTAATTCTTGAGTAACAATGTATTTAATAAGCTCAATAGAAAATTAGGGGTCATTCTATATTTTGAACTATACTTTATTGTCCAAAATAAATATTATACTCATAATATATTTATAATTTAATTAATGTTCTAAAATAGTTCTAAAAATAATTTATATAGGTATATACAGGAGGTAATAAATCAACTTATTATACATGTTATAAAAAAATACATATAAATATATTCAATTGATTCAATTATTATATTTATAAAAATGTATTATATTTGATGTTTGAGATAAAGAATTTATGAAACAATTGAATAATTTTGTTTCTCAATCTTCCAGGAAAAAGTATTGTCCAGCTCTTTTTTGTTCCACATCCTAGAAAAATCAAATAATTTAATTTATGATAAACATAATAACATAGGTTAATATTGTTAATATATGACTATAGAAATATAATAAATTGTAAAATTGTAAACAGTAAGATACCAATCTTAATGCAGAGTATAAACTATATTCTTAGACATATATAAAAACCCTAGTCAACACTAGGGCTTGGAATATGTAGAAGTTACATATTTAACTATAATATGCAACTCATAATATTAACATAATAAAATATTTATGTTTATACCATGATAACAGACAAAAGTAAAAAGCATTTAATATAATAAAAGTTCAAAAATAAAAATTATAAATGCACATTTTGCCAATTTCAAATAAAATAACATATATTTCAAGTTTCTATATATTTATGCAAGTTCAATATTTTTTAAGCTAATTTTATCGTATTATCTATGTAGATATTTTAGACTCAATTACATAATATAAATATATTTTTCTTTTTCTATAAAGTAATAAGTAGTAAAAAGCTATTTTTTTCAATATAACAAATTGAAGGATAATTCCTAGTTATAGTTATAGTATCAAATATCAGGTGAAGATATGACAATGAATTATAATTATCATCTAACCATATTTGAATACACCAGTTTTATTAAGAAAAAATATTTTGGAATATGCTAATTTAATGTATAATGTAATTTGAAGTTAATAAGTAATCAATTTATCAATTTTAACTTCAGTAACTCCCTACACATGATATCATACAATATTATGATTGAATAATGTTCCAAGTATATATATATATATTTACTAACCTTCACAGAGTTTGTTTTATTAATTCGAGGTCTGAAGTTATTAGGATCTCTTCTGAAAGTAATTCCAAGTAGCTCCAAAAACCTATTCATTCCAGCTAATAATCCTTGAGGAGTATCTGCTGTAGATGTTACTGATGGTTGACCTTCTAATACAATAACTCGATCCGCCAAATAAGTTGCCATAATAAAATCGTGCTCTACTACAAATCCTGTCTTTTTAGCATGCAAAATGAATCGCTTAATAACTTTAGCAGCAACTAAACGTTGTTCCGAATCCAAATAAGCAGATGGTTCATCAATTAAATATATATCTGCAGGTTTTCCTAGACAAAGTGCAATAGCAACTCTTTGTAATTCTCCACCAGACAAGTTTTGAACTTCTTGATCCATAATGTCATCAATTTTCAATGGTTTCATAACTTCTGTTATAAACTGTGGATGAATATAAGCTTCACGAATCTTTTCGTGTAAAAGCACTCGCACCATACACTGACTTTTAGGACTGATTTTTTGAGGTTTATAGCTGACATTCAACCGTGGTAATTCAACTGCAACATTAAGTTAAGAAGTTGATTTAACTATAGAATATAAGACATTGGAACAATCAAAAGTAAAATACCTTTGGCACCATCAGGGGGCATAATACCAGCCAAAAGTTTAATGAATGTTGTTTTTCCGGTACCATTTTCACCCAACAAAACTAAAATTTCAGAATCTGTAAACTGCCCAGATTCAACCTTCAAATAAAAATTGCCTAAAGTTTTTGACATCTCTGGATATTCGTAATGAGTCATGCGTTTAACTTCTTCTTCAGTAGCACTCTCTGAGACTTTAAAAATAAGACTTTCATCTCGGAAACGTAGATTTTCAGTTGGTACAAAACCATCCAAAAATATATTTATGCCTAAAATATTATTAAAACAAATATATGAAAAATAAAATATATTAACATTTTTTTATTTATGATATAAAATCCATTTATATATATAATTTTTAATAAACATATGAAAAGTAAAATTTTAAGCCAATAAAGAAATATTTCTTACCTTCACGTACTGAAAAAGGCATAGTGACAACTCCATAAGCTCCAGGTACTCCATAAAGAACACAAATATAATCAGATAAATAATCTAACACTGATAAGTCATGCTCTACTACAATTATATACCTAGAAAGTTTTTTTTCAAAGATTTAATTGGTATTTTAAATAGAATTTTCAAATATAACTTACTTATCAGGAGCAATTAAGGACCGTATAGTTAAAGCAGCCTTTAAACGTTGTTTAACATCAAGGTAACTAGAAGGCTCATCAAACATAAATATGTCTCCATTTTGTATACAAACCATTGCACACGCAAAACGTTGCAATTCTCCACCAGACAGTTGTTCGATTGATCTATCTCGTATTTTATCCAATTCTAAAATTAATTTAAAACATAGTTATTAATGCATATTAATATTTAAATGAGATTAGGACTTTATGATTAAATAAATAATGGCAGTCAAAAAATAATTATACTGTAAGTAAGTACTAACATACCAAGGAAATCGCATATTTCTTCAATATTATTACGTTCATTTTTCTTATCCAATAACTGCTGAACAGTACCTTTAACAGCTTTTGGAATTTGATCAACATATTGCGGTTTAATCATGGCTTTTAAATCATCTTCTAAAATTTTAGTAAAATAATTTTGTAGTTCAGATCCTCTAAAATGATTTAATATTTCAGACCAATCGGGTGGATCCTATGAATATTTCAAGATAGTAAAAAATAATTTAAATATCTGCAATAAAACATTGACAGAATTCCATGTTAAATTTAAATCAACTCACAGAAAAACGTCCAAGATTTGGTTTTTGTTTGCCAGCAAGTATTTTTAATGCAGTAGATTTTCCAATACCATTAGTTCCAACCAAACCTAAGACTTCACCCTGTCTTGGTGTTGGTAATCTATGCAATTTAAAAGAATTTTTAGAATACCTATGTGTAGTATCCTTTTCTAAATTGCTAGGCAAATTAATGATAGTTATTGCCTCAAATGGGCATTTTTTGACACATATACCACAACCAATACATAATTCTTCTGATATTGAAGCTATTTTATCATTGGGTGTTACTTCTATACATAATTTTCCCATCCTTACGACAGGGCAAGATTTTTTGCATTCTTGACGACATCTTTTGGGTTTACATTTATCATTATTCACAATAGCTATTCGGATTTGTTTATCCGTCTCTTCAACAGCTTTGTTTCGCGGCATTTCAAAATATTTTTTAAAACTAAAAAAAAATCGTTTAATATTATTTTAAAGAATGTGTTTGGTTATTTTGTATTAGGTAAAGTCAGAAGGTACTAAATATTGTTATTAACTTTAACGATAAAACAATAATATGAGTGTACAATAATTTAATAAATAATTATGTAAGTTTTCATACCTTAAGAAATTATCAAAAAGTAACAACTAACAATTATTGATGAACTGTTATTATAGTATACTTCACTAATAACTATAGAACTTGTTTTAATTACAGAAATACAGAATCAACCGAAATTAAAAACATTTACATATTAAAATAAGTGGCTGTGAGAACAAAAATACAATATCATCAATTTTATTTCAGATAAAAAAAAAAAACACGTTGACATCGGCTTTCGATAACCTTAAATTCTTAAAAGTTGTATCCAAAGAATAAGCACTTTTTAAGTAACTTGATAATCCATGTGAAAATATATGTACCGCGGTACAAGCACAGAATTGATTTGGTACAAGCCATGATGATAAAACGATTATAATATAAGATAATGTAGAACCCAGGTCCCAGATATTATATGTTTGTGACAGATGGCGTCAGGCATACACACGGCTATGGATTATTATTATTATTATTATCTATAGCCGTGGGCATATATGAATATCCTATGTTTATTTTAATATTTTTATTATTTTATTATAATATAGATAATGATAAATGAATGGGCGATTAATTAATAATTATTATTCTTCCACTAAAAAAGTAAAAATTAATAGTGTTTCAATTTAATCACCATCCAAGATTCCAATTTTGTAGTCGTTTTTGTACTTTAGTATATGTAAATAAGCAATAAATTTCCATTTCTAGTCCAATTCAATTTATTTAACATATTACAAAATATTTAATTTTCTCTTTCGCTTACATCATTTATCTAAAATGACAGAAAACAAAGAATCTAAAGAAACAAAATTTAAAGGTAATTTTCAAATACTATTTAATCTTTCTTTTAAATAAATAAAAATTTGAATTAGTTTTTGATAATATGATGCACAATATTTGTAGAATTGGTATCCTACAGTGAACCGGCTCTTCGCAATAACTCTTCAGTCGTTGAATACTGTCGTACTTCAATGTCTGCTTTATCTGGGTGTACTGCTGGCATTCTCGGATTGACTGGATTATCTGGATTCATATTCTACATATTTTCTGTTTTAGCGTTATGGGTAAACTCACATTGATATATAATTATAATTTTTTTTTTTGAAATCTAGATAATTTAGGTTGTATGCCAAAAATCTCCTATTCAACTTATTACAAAAGTCATGTTTTGAAATGACGTAATGTTTGCATGCCAGAATAATAGGATCTTTAACAATTACTGGTTTAAAAAAATATATTTTATTTACTCTTATCACTATTAATGATTTGATTTACAGAACAAATTCATAACCCTGAACAAAATTTAAACCCATTTTTGGATACTGTTCTTCATTCATCATATTAGTTAACCATTACATTTTATCCCTTTCATAAAAGCAATTTGTTTAATTTTTCTTAATTAATAATTCACATTTCTTGATATGATGTATTATTGAAATGCCCTATCTATAAGGATATACAAATTACTTTTACATAAAATACATAAAATGAGTTCCATTTGGACATATTTTAAATTGTATTTTAAAATAAAATTATGTTTTTACTTTTGAATTTTTGAAACGTATCGTTTAAAATACACTTGAACTATAGAACTACATATTATCTAAGTTTGAAAATTATATTCACTCATTTTTGGACCCTTATCTACTGCTACAGCAAAAATAAATTTCACAGTAAAAAAAAATTTACTTGTTACAAAAAAAGTATATCAAAATTGATTTCTATAAGTTGTTAATCACTTTATTGTAAATCAAAGTACAGATAAATTAAGCGTGGACAGTCTGATACAACTTCATCAACTTCTTTACATCAAGAATAAATGTCGAGGTTCAAATTATTCATTAATAATTAAATACATGTTTTAATACATAAGAATCAGTGGCACAACCAGAAATTTTTCTTAGGGTGCCTAACAAAATAAATTGTTTTAATTTATATAAACACTAAGTATATGGTTTTACTAATAATACTATTATATGTGCCACTGATAAGAATTTAACTAATTTTAGTACTGAAAAAGCATAATACTTAATACACACACACATTTGGATTTAATTAACTATTTTTTTTTTTTAGGGTTTGTTGTTGTTCAAAGCAGGAAATTTGTGGCAAAAATATTTCCTCAACAGACACAGTCTATTAACAGGAGGTTTTTTCAGTGGACTTTTTGTATCCTTTTTATAAAATACATTTTTTTTAAAGTTACAAAGATTTGTAAATATAATATATATTCAGGAACGAATTAACATTGTCTTTAATATTAAACTGGTGACATTCATTTTTATATATTATTCTTAACAACCTTAAAAAACACAATTTTTTTCTAAAAGTGAAGTATATTAAACTATTGTTGTCAATACTTTAAATCAATTTAATATAAATTTAATGTATAAAAATAAAGTTACATTCAACTCCCTAAAAACATATCTATGTTATAAAAATCAAATTGTAAATAGCTGCATAATTACTATGTATGTATTATTTGGAACATGAAAAGTTGTTTGTTTCACATGTTAGACTCATCTATGAATATATTTTTCAAATTTTATGCAAACACAGTTGTTGCACAATGCAATACCCACACCACTATTTGATAAAAATGTATACTTTTTTGTTAATAAAAATAAAACAAAATGCTGTTTGGGCCATTAGATTATGATTAGTGTTTGTTCACTAAACAATAAAATCTCGATTTATTACTTGTCATTAAAAATCCATAGTTATGATTATGATTATTTTTAATTTATAATTTTGTTAATGTGAACCTGAATATATTAATTAGTTGTTACAAACATATGAAATTATTACAAAATTGTTATTAATTTCCTTAATTAAATATTTTTAGACATATGTATTATTTTGGACGTATCCTTTTTGAATTTAATCAATACAACAATTTTAATTAGATATTTTCACAATTTTTAGTTATATTTGACACAGTGGTGGGCACAAAATGTGTGATAAAGGGTAGTCTTCATCCATGATATTTTTTCAATTTCAACTTAAAACAGTGACTATAAAATGTATTTTTAATGTTCAAAACAGTTTATGTTAAGAATTCAGCCACATTCCTTCTATCCCCATCCCCACTACCTAATACAAAATCATTGGCAACCACTAATTTGGGCATTTGACGTGATTGAGCTTATATTGAAAGTCCTCAGTTCACCTCTTATAATCCTCCCCCTCCCACCCATAAAAGAATAAAATTAAAGCGCTTACAAGTGGTACATGACTCAGCTTATAGCATGGAAAAAAGGGTAAATTAGAGGTGACCACCAATTGAAGGAGTGGGGAAATAAGTTATAACCTATATGTGAAAACTGATTATTTAGTATTAACCACGATCTAAAGAAGATCTATCTTCTTTACAATATGGTATTAACTATAGTACCTATTTTAATAATAACATACAACAGGTTACAAATATTTTAGTGAATGCCTTTGTTGGGTTATTGGTGCAACAGTTTGGGTAAATTATTAAACTTGCCTCTAAAAATACAAAGTTCACCATAACACTATCTACATTGAAGATGATAAGTTTTGATTTTTTAGCTGACAAATAACACTTAAGACTTGATTTACTACAGTAGCGGTTCCCAAACCATGGGCCGTAGGTACCTATACTATTAAATATTATATACAGGGTGATTCTTTTATCAAACAACACTCATTATTTCAAAAACTATTGACTTTTTCAAATTTTTTTTTTTAAAAATTTAGAACCATCTTGTTCTATACTCTATTCAGTTTAAGTTGACCCACTTGTCAGACGAAAACCGGTCATGATTGCGCATGTCTCGCACTCACTCGCAGCGCTAGTGTCCAATGTCGCCTTACCACCTATTGACTATGACACTGGTCGACTCCGGTCTCCGATAGTTAACGTCGATCGGCGACCAATCACAGATCACCATTCACCGACCAGAAGGGTCTAGCTGTTTCGGCGGCTTAGTATGCGTGCACGAGAGTGGGTCAACTTAAACTGAATAGAGTATAGAACTATATATTTTTTAAATATTTTCACCCTTTCAGGTTAACCATTATCAACTTTTGATTTTCAAATGACAACCTATACTTAAAATTTCATAAACTAAAAAGGTTATTTTTCAATGAATTTTCACGTTTAAATTTTCATTTTTCGTTAATCCGTTTACAAGATATAGCCTCCCAAAGTTGGGTGGTTTTGGGTAATGTTTGTGTGTTATAGGTGTATGTTAGGTGGTATTTACACACAGACACCATATAAGTGTTGTTTGATAAAAGAATCACCCTGTATATATAATATAATTAGGTTTTTTTTAATAAACAATTGTTTTTTTTTATATTTTTTATTCCTAATAACTATATATGCATGTATATATGTATATAGTATATTATATTATAATTTTATGAAAACGTATATAGGTATGCTATGGGTGGGCCTCAAATATTTTTTTACAAAATTAGTGGTCTGCGAAACTAAAAAGGTTGGAAACCGCTGTACTACCTATAGGGTTTCATAGGTTTTTAAAAAATAATTCATTGATTAGGTATAACATTTACATTTTAACTCTGTATTATGGGTTGAAGTATTTAGCAGTTAGCTGCAAATTTAAAACTTCAAAACAATTTTTTATATTATGTATCTGCTAATTCTGCCTCACTGTAACCCATTGACATGTCTCTATGTATGTATAATAATGATGAATGACATAGTATTAAGGTTACATATTACATAAAAATGTATTAGTAGATATTAATAATTATTCTTAACCTTATATTAACAGATTTTTGTATGGTATGGTACATGTCTATTAATTTTATGTTAACGTTTTTTTTTTGTTTTTTTTTTAAGTGTGAAATAAATTGTAAATCTTAGATGTATTATTTTGTGAAAATAAATAATAAAAACAATTTATTGCTTTATAAGATTATATTATAATAATAATAATTTTTTTGTAATAATAATAATATAATATAATATAATATAATAATAAATTATCACTAATTTAACAACATGAAGGTAATTTTTTTAAGTTTACCATAAATGGTTATAAATGTTTGGTTAGGCTGTTTCATTATAATATTATAATAGAATTAATTTTGTAAATAATAAAATTTTAAACAGTCAATCATTATTACTTATTTAATCTAGATTCTACATAGAACACCAGCCTTAAAAAATCAATTAACAATATTTTTGAGACCTAATAGCTAAGTAATAAACAATTATTTGAGGTCATATATTTCACCGAATCCAGTTTTTGTATTGTCTGTTTGGCCATCATCATTGTTTTTGACAATCTCATACTCTTGTAGTTCTGCCTCCAACTCATTTTCCCAATGTTCTTCTACAAACCGGGTCCGTAAATTTTAAATAAACACACAAGGATAGGAAAAGTACTTATAGATCTTATGGGTATAAATTATTATTGCACATTAAGGATATAGGAAAAGCGATTAGAAGAGAAAATACGCTTTTTGGGGGAATGGAAGCGAAGCGCTTAAAGAAAGTCGTCTTGTGGTTGCAATTTGTTGACATCGTTTCAAGCTGTTAACACAATACACACACACACACACATACATATTTGTATAAGTTTAAAAATACTTTCAGTCTACACACATACTTGAATGAATTTCATGTATGTTAGAAAATAAGCATATACTGAATGTTAACCATAGTATGATAATTAAGAAGGGGACATCAAAAAATATAATAATTAAATCATTCAGTAGTAAAATGATTTTACTTACCGATTGCATATAGTAAATTAATTAATTAAATGAAAACTTTAAGTAATTTATATAAATTTGGAACGTTTTAATTAAAAGGTATAAAACAATATTTTATGAATTATGTGAAGTCACCATGCTATTTCAGATGATATAAAAATGTTTAGACTCAATAAATTGGATGTCAAATAATATTAACAATAATAATAAAAAAACAAGGATACATAATAAGATATAGTGCAATGCAAAACTATAAAAAACAAATATAACATAAATAAAAAATTACGCATATGCATTAATTTAATAACAAATTAATAAAAAAAATAAGTGCATTGTTCTAATGTTGATTTAGGGTTTAATAGCAAAAAAAAAATAGTGCATTTTAAAGTTTTAATATAACCATTTTTCAATGTAATAAATAAATGATATTAATTAAACATTTTTTTAAATTTAAATTCGTTTAATACATAATATTTTTGTAATTTTACAATTATAAATTACCACGGGTAATGAGAATCAAAAATTAAAATTAAACAATGCAAATATTTAAATTTATGATAATCTAAAACTATTTTTATATACATGTTCAAATTAATTTTCATCTTTTTCATTTATGTTCTTTATAAAAAAAAGTAAAACAGTCTATAAAAATTGTATAAAACTTATGGGTATTTGGTCCATTACTAGTAATCCAATTTAGAATTTATAGTGACTTTAATAAACGTACAATTTATGATGTACCAGAATTTTGTATTTATTATATAAAATTTTAAAATAATAAGACAATCAGAATTAGTATCAGCCTATATTTAAATAGTTTTTTAATTATTAATGTCAATAAAATTATTTATGATTCTTTGGATATTGACTTTTACTTTGACTTACCATTTTCTGAAGACTCAACGCCCAAACTTTCTTTCAAACTCTTCCTTATTTCATTTATTTCATTTGTATCATGTTCTGCAAATGTGTCTGATACAAACTCTGATTCTTTCATATAATTGTCATTTTTTGTGGTGTCTATTGTTACAATAATAATTTTTTAAAGAAGCAAAATAAAGTGAATGCTAAAAAATAATATGTGCATTATTTCACTAAAATTAGAAGTAAATGGCATAAGACAGGTACTTAAGTCCAAAAATTACTTCATGCAAAAATAAAGCATCAAATTTTTATGAAAATAAACAAAGCTTTATGTTTAATTTTCAATGATAATTTGTCTAATACATAAATTAAAATTGAATGTTAACATTTTCTAAATATTAAAGTTTTAAAATAACTGTTGAATAATGTAAAAGATTTTTTACCTATTAACTACATATTATTACAATAGTTAATATGTATTATGTTTTAAACTATTTATTTATTTATTTAATTACCTGTCAAATCAGAATTGACATTTGATGATGCTGTTTTGTAATCTGTTGTCTCTAGTGATTCCAAATTGCTTGCATTGCAAATTAAATTGACTCTGTAGAAATAGTTTTGCCAGAAACTTTCTTCATTTATTCTAAGTAAAATAATTTCAGATATAAGATACATAGAATTATATTTTGAGAATTAGAACTTACATTTTGGGAACAAGATCAAATCGCATTTTCTCTAAGTTTGGGTCTTCAGCTAAAATAGCCAAAGCGACAGGATATGAAGTTTCATAATTGAAACTAAAATCTACACCTACTGGAGGACTGCGTACAAAATTACGTTTATCCTATAGATATAACACAAGTATAATACCTTATTAGTTATCATACAAATAGTTTTAACATACATGTACAGTTAATTAGTTAACTATATTATGTCATTATGTCATATCTCAAGGCAGGGCCAGCATTATTTTTTGCGAGGCCCTGGGCAAAACTTATTCAAACAATAACCAGCCTATAGGATTTCCTTGTAAAACATTTTTCAATGTAAATTTTAAGCGCGAGGCCTTGGACTATAAATGTCCTGCTTTGCTCTCCCTTTTAACGCTGGCCCTGTCTCAAGGGAAACAGAAAAATGTTTAAGATATCGAGTCTTAGTGTATGGTAAATTCAACGGGTTTCAGTTTACTTTAGAGGTTATAAAAAATTGAAATATCTACGTTTGACACAGTATTGATCTACTTTATTTATAAAATAACATTCTATATAATTAATACTTACTTCAAAACAATTATGATAATTTATGTTATTTAAATTCAAGAACATCATGATTCATGGGGCAAAATGAGAACAAATATGCTACAGAAGCATACACTTTACAATAATTTGATATTTAAATTAATAGATCATTTCAACTAATAAACATAAGGGAATTAATATGAGAGTTATTTGAGTTCTTTCATAATTTTGGGTATATGAAGTTGAATAATTCTATTTAATTCAAAATTAGGGGAAAAAATATTGTCTAAAAGAAATTAATTACCTAGAATTAAGGAATCTTGGTTAAAACGTTATAGTTTTATACTTACTGTAGATAATGCAAGACATTCAGCTTTCACAGCTTCTTCATTTGGGTGACCAATCCAAGGTGGAACAGCAGCAACCTCACTATCTTTTTTATCTTTTAAAAATGACTCTTGTTCTTTGTTTAATTCTCCAAGTATTCCCTTTACAATCATACAAATATACAATCATTACTCAAACATAATTATTATCTATACTCTATCCAGCAAGAGAACGTGCTAATTCTGCAAATATCACTGTGTCACCCAGCTATTGAAAGTGGTTCTCCAACAACAAGTTGCTGCATGGGGAGCACAGAAAAATGATATTAGTTGGCAAGCTTCACATTCTTTTGCTGGGCAGGGTATGTATGTATCATTATAATCATAGTATATTAAAATATTGATAATTAAATCTCAATATGCACTGTAAAGAATATGATCTAATTTAATTTAAATACTCAGATCATATCAAACATAGGTGCATATGTATTTCTTATTCTATTTTATGAGAGATATAAAATTATATAGAATCTAATTTGGTATAATTTACATTTTTGTTTACACCACAACATTACATGTTAACACGTAAGCAAAATTATATTTTTTAACACATCTAGTCATTATTTTTCTTACATTATATACTAGATGATTTCCTAACCCAATGGATGTCTAACCTATCTAAAATACTTTTTATATTTTCAGTGCTCCTCTTTCTTTTTTTTTTTAATAATTGTAATTTATACATTTTTTTAAAAACTTTTATTCAATAAACAGAACCTCCTATAGGTTTATCAAGAGATATTTATATTAATATAATACAATATAGGAATAAAAATTAGTTTTAACACAATACGATTTATAACATTTAGTCATCATCGTTAAATTAAAAATTCATTCAATTTTTGTAGATTAATATAAGTAGACTGTACGAACTGCAAACTATGGAATTTATTGATACTAAAATTTTATGGTATTTTAAGTATTTTATTAATTTATTATTTTTTTAAAAGTACACTAAAACTTATATATTACTGGTATCTATTTATTCAAAAATATACGTAATTGGGATTTAAAAATGTAATTCTAAAATGTTCACAAAAATAATGAAAATCTGTGAAGAAATTAACAATTTAAATGCTTACCTACTCTTTACAAAAAATAATTTGGCTAATTTCTTTGTTATTAAACAAATATTGAAATCTGCATATATTAAAAAATAAGAGCACAATTGTTTTAATAAATTTAATAACTTATACAGTATGAATAAACTGTAATATTGAATAAAAAGTAATAATATTTGAATAGATATTTATAAATTTCTGTTTTTATTTTTAATTATGATTAGTTTTATAAAATTATGTAATACAACTGATACAATTATACAACTCAAAAATAATTTTATATGAACTTATTTCAAACAATATAATCAATACTAACTAATAATATTTTTATACTGATTAATATTATTCACATATTATTAATCAATTAATATATATTTAATTAATCATTGTAACATAAATATTTTTATTTTTTTATTTTTTTTTGCAGTAGTAGGTCAAGGTTGGGAGAAGTTGCTTAAAGCCGTACAATGAGTAGGGTTGGGAAATGCAAGGGGATAGGATGGATCAATAAACTGCTACTGCTATTAAACAGCATCCCTCCCCTTTGAGCACTTCCGTTATACTTATATGCCACAAGAGGGTGGCATAAATGAAAAAAATGATACATTTTTAAATATAGTGCATCCACATACAAGTAAACCTAACCTAACCAGCAAAAATTAACTTATTTATTTTATATATTAGATTGTAATTAATTATTTAAGCTATTAATTACTTGAAATTAATAAATTGTTATGTTTAACAGAAATTAAAAAACAAAAAATAAACAATATTTGAATGTGTATGTGTGTATGATGAATTATAAAAAGCTCTCAATTATGTTAAATTATAAAAAGATTATCAATATAGGTACAACACAATAAAATTAAAATAAATAATATATTGTATTGTAAAGAAAAGACTTACACTATATTAAAAAATTATATTTTATTCTAATAACTTATATATTGACAAATATATTATATAAATATTCTTTAAAATAAAGTAAAAAAACCCGTAAAAAACAACATTTAAGATTCTATACATAAAAAAATAGACAAGTACTTCATACCAATGTTAGTTTTTAAATAAATATGTATGGGTAATTAAAGAGTGATTTCTATTTTACTAAAAGAAATGTTACTTAATAATACATTCCCTATTTTGAGCAGTACATTGGTTCATTTAAATCATGACTACTTGGATTTTACCAAAATATTTGTAGAATTTAAAAACGATTTTGTTAGGTTTATATAAGCAAACACACAGATAAAAAAAATCTATATAAAGGCATCATGATACTTACGTTTTCTCCAACAGTTTTCTTGATTTTAGCTCCTGCTTCACTGACTGTTTTTCCTGCTTTATTCACAGCACTATATAAGAAGCTTCCTATCGATTTTGCTCCTTGTAAAGCTTTAGTTGATACTGGAAATATATATAAAAAAAAAAAAATCAAAGAACATTAGAATACATAACTATATTAAAGAATAAAACAAATGTTAAAGGAATGTTAATGAATTAAGATTAGCTTATGCATAATATTTAACATAAAATTTATGATATCAATTTCATTATCAAGATAAATATTAAATTAAATAAATAATACTGTCATAATATAATTTTTGCTTATATTACCTAGGTACTGTATACTATTTTAATATTGCCTAAACAGTAAACCAAAACCAAATTATTAATGTAATCAGTTATGAAAAATTCTAACCATTTCCTCCTTGATTATTACCCAAATCATCCTCTCCTTCTGAAATAGGAGTATCTGGATCTCCAGTAGCACTAAAACATAGTAAATTAAAATAAATATTATATTTTCTTTAAAGAAATAATTTATAATTCACCTAGAGTTATCGTCATCTTTCTCTTTAAAACTTTCTTTGGCAGCTTCTTGTAAAAGTTCTGCAGGGGGATCTGGTACAACTTCACTGTCACTTTTACGCAAGCCAGATATACCACTTCCCAACCAACTGGACATTTGATTTTTCACATTTCCCAACATCTCTAGTTTACTGGGCGGTTTTGATGGGCTAAAAATAATAAATACATTAGCTGTGTAAATACCAAAAATCAGACACACAATCAAAATACCTACCTAATGTTTTAATTTTTATTAATAACTTACCTTAAATCTTCTTTTTTTTCAATGTACTCCTCTGGCTGTTCAGTCTTTGGTGATGGTACAGTTTCTTCTACATCCTCTTGCTTTTTACCGATCCAGCTACTCATCTGACTAGTGATTCCGTTAAACATTTTAACAACAGTTTTTTTTTTTACACTGAACTTACGAAAACTTATAAGTAAATATCAAAGATTTTAGTTCGTATATAAATATATATTGCTTAACAGAAACGGTAATTATTGCTATTGATGTATAGAAAACTGTTTGAACACAAAATGATTTTGAAATGTTTATGTATAAATGGAATTAATAGCTACGGAACGGATGGCAATATTTTTCGAAATGTATGCGAACGTGACGCCAACTAAGCAACGACATAGGTCCGTCCAATAGTACGTCGGAGACTTGACTGTTCAGTGTTCTGTCAACACGGAGTACGGAACTACGGACTACCGAGTAGTGATTATATAGTGAGTACTGAGTAGTGAGTAGTTGTAGTGTAGTACGCACGGGCAACACAGGAAAAACAGTACGCGGTAATCGATTTAAATTTAGAGAAAAAGATTTGGTACGGTGGTGTACTATTGTAGCTCTTTGATACAGATTTTACGTCATTTTGTACGTTATCAGTGTGGACTGTGATAAACGTACCTATTTAAACAGTTCAATCACAGATTATGTGGTTAAATTAAATTAAATTAAATTCTGTGGTTCAACTTCCCATTACCATAGATATTATCTATGTCCATTACATAAAATGATGTTGGATTCTATTTCTGGATAGCCTCCCTCTTCATGTTATTGTTATTTAGTATTATTTCTGATTTTTTTTCTAATTTATTTTACCTTATTACCTTAAAGCTTATTGTAGTATAGATTGTAAATATTTTTATTTTTTTAAGTAAAATACAGCGAGATTCGATAAAATCATTGAACGGTTATTGTTAATTGTAATTATTATAGGTATTTTAAAATCTGAAGTGTTTGGTGTTTCAAGTATTTACTATTTGAACATTGTTCTGAATATCAATATGAGTAATGACTAATGAGTAATGACAAATGACTAATTTTACCTACTACTAATTTTTACTAACTATAATTGTATATTGTCACTGTCAATAGTATATTAAAAAAATACATATAGTATGTAGTATATGAATATAGTCGCAGTCAACTTTCAGTGTAACCGTGTATTGACTGTATTGTCACAACTGAAGGTTCAAAAGGGTCTTCAACACTTTAAAGTTCTAATTTGTCACCACTTATTTTTTAGGTCTACGTCAAACTATTAGTAAGATACCTACAATCAATTTCAAATTTGTGAAATAATTAAACTTAAATGAATACAATTTTGGACATAACCACGTAACCACCTATATGACATAAGTCATAATATAAATAATTCGTTGTAAACTTATAAATTATAACATATTTCCTTAATTGTTAGACACATATTAGAAAAATTGCAAAGATATTTTTTTATTTCAGCCAACAGGTCGCGCTTAATTTTTATCATTAATATGAAGTGTGTTAAAAATTTAAAATGTGTATAAATTGTAAAATGTTATTAAGTAGGTACAAGGTGCCAATCATACACAATAGACATATAAATATTTATATGTCTAATGTCTATGATGCCAATCAATTATTGCAGTAATGCAGTCTTTTATATTCTAAGATTTTTTAATTTTAGTAGTAATGAGTAAAGCCTTTGAGATTCAGAAAATATTTACAATTACAACCCGGGGTTGGTAAATTGAGTCCCAAATGACCCTAACTCGGTAAATTGAGTCCCTGGGAAAAAAATGTAGTAGGTAATTTGAGTCCCACGGAAAAACGATTTATATGCATTTAAAATTTAAAAATATGCACTATACAATTTTTATTTGTGATTTGTAGACATTCATTGACTGCATGTACCTATATGATTTTGAATATAGCAACATGCATTTTAATTGAATTTTTGTTAATTATATAATTATTTTTTATGCAATAAAAATGCATGTTGCTATTTTCAAAATCATATACATGCAGTCAATAAATGTCCACAAATCACAAATAAAAATTTTATAGTGCACATTTTTAAATTTTAAATGCATATAAATCGTTTTCCCTGGGACTCAACTTACCTACTACCTATTTTTTCCCCGGGACTCAATTTACCGCTTTCAAAATGTACCAAACTTATCTCGAACTCAATTTACCTAGCCCCGCGGGTTTTATCACTCACCAAGGAAGGGGGGATAATTGAGGTTCAAAAATTTACGTAATTGTGTTTTAAATCTATATAAAATTTTAATTACCATATGTTTTAACTAATATGTAAATCTTTTTTTTTTTTTTTGTTAAGTATTTATTTCTAAATCCTGTAATTCCTTATTTTCTTATCTCGATATTTTTGAGAAATACTTTGAATTTTCAATTTCGACAAATCTTAATTCAGAAACTACACTATAAGTCTAAAAGCAGTGACGGTGCTATGATTCGCGAGGCCCTATGCAATTTATAAAAACAAGGCCCTCTTCTCCATCTCTTGGACAAGTGACAACGAAAACATAATGTTACAATCGTACAAAACGCCAATAAACAATTGCGAGGCCCTGTGCGGTTACACTTCGTGCCCACCCATGGCACCGATACTGACTAAAAGTTAAATATTGAAGAATTTTTCTATTATTTATCGTATTGAGTAGTGCTAAGCACTAAATCCGAATCAATCCATATCCGGATGACCGATCTTCGTAGCAGTGCATAGATTAGATTAATCATTAAATTGATTTAAAAAAGGTATGCTTTCAATTTTCTACCGTAATAATTTATACGAACTAAAATGTAAATTAAAACACATATTTTATGAGAGGTTTACGTTAGCCAATTATTTTCTCAAATATAATATGAAAAAGGTTAATAAAAATATTTTATTGCATATTTATAAAATCCCAATGCATCCTCATTTAGTACATTTATCCCGATATTGGCTATTTTGGAGGAGTTTTCAAAAACTGAACTTAGCATCTTTAGCACAGAATTCATTTTTACAGATTCGGGCGAACACAGCATATCTTCTAAAAACGAATTACATTGCTTTCGTGGTCATAAAATATTAACAACGAATTAAAAGTAGTGTATAAAAATTAATGATAATCGATGATAATCTACATTATGCACCTATAAGTGATATCCCCTTTATAAAAACTAAAATCAAACCATAACAAACTCGCTAGGTATCATAATTCATAAATCACCTCAAAGTTGAGGATGGAAATATTTTTTTTAAATCTTAGTCAGGTGATAACAAACACAAACAGCACATTATTGACTATTGTACATGACTTTGAATTGGTTTTAGCCGTTTTAGGTTTATATTTGTAGCAATGTAGGATAATGTAATTTGTTAATATTAACGTTTAAAATTTCTGATGGGACGTTTTAAGAGATGAGGTTTTATAATTTATATCCTATTGACCACCTCCCTACTATTGTCAATAACGCCATGATCGTGGCAAGTCTGACGCCCAAAATGCTATATAATCTGTACCCGCCAATGGCCAATCCATTATTTTGTTTTGCACACGGTCAGCGTGTTGTCCGTCTCACCTATGGTATTAGCACCACAAATCGATGCCTTGGAAGAATAACCGTCAAAAAGATAACACGAAGCTATTTACTTCGGTAAATCAATAAACCAGCAACGTTGAGCTTTGTACTTATATAAAAAAAGGGAGTTTCGTCGTGTTATTTTAATGTCTGATTACGTGTTTTTTCCTCCATTCCAACACTCCAAACGCATTAATTACGCGTAAAGGCTTTAATATTAAATAATATTAACAAACATTATAAAAAAAAATATGGTAAACGCATACAACAATATAAAAAATGCTAACAATATTTGTAAATTAGTTCATCACTCCCAACTATTTTGTTATATAGGTACTCAATAATTCGAAGGTTTCAAAAACCGAAAATCGTGTGTCATGTTCAATATAACACGCAGCTAAATCAGTTCATATTATATTTTTAGAAGTACATAATTTCTGTAATCTATATTCTATGTTGTTATTTAGTTTGTGCCTACCCTGCAATACAGTAAAATAGTATGAATTTTATATAGGTAGTTATAACTTTATAAGAGAGCCTAACTAGGTTCTCTAGTTATAATCGTATGTATTGATGACATTACTCTACATTATTCAACATTTCAACATTTTTCCGTTTACCTCTATATTTTATTATGATAAAATATTATTATCTATTACTCGTTATATTATCTAAAATCCAGTAAAATGTTTAAACAAAAAATAATATATGTTTATTATAACATATTTTAATGCATCCACTGAGATTTTCATTTATTGGATTAATTATAGCCAACAGGTATTGTATTGGCAGTATTATTTACATCACGTCAAGTCATCAAAGTGCCCAAGTTCGGACTTATTAATACAGCATTTAATTATTTATTGTTATACATGAATACGTTAAGGATTAAATGAACTATACAGTGGAAAGCTACGTAATCCTTGATTACCATAAATAATAATACATAAACGTGGGTTGGGACTGGCCGTGGAGTGAGAATTTGGCGACTAGTTGCACGTGCATAGCTGCCTGCAGGCTGTAGAAAAGGCGTGTTTGGTGTTTCCCAGGGTCATTATTGTTTTTCTTTTAATAAGCTAAGTCGCAGTTGTATGAATGCAACCAAAGTAAACAAATCGACATAATATGTGGCAATTTTGAAAAACGTTTTATTTATTATATTGTGTTAATTAATTTGTATTATATATAATATATATTTATGTATGCTGTAATACTGTATAAGTCGTATATGTTTATGGTTTTCCCGTACATCGTTATCGACGGGCACCGGACCATTATATTGTATTACTATTTGTGTTATATTTGACAGGATACGTTACATCCATCTGTTGTAACCTATAACCTGAAATTAACTATAATAGTATAGTTCAGTTGGTGGGGCCATGCCCCCACTCGCCCCCACCAAGTAACGCGCCCTCAGAAGCTTACCACGCCCACCAGCCAACCGTAGAAAGTTACATGCGCTAGGCTTACTTAGCAGCCAACAGTAGGGTTTATCCACCGTGCAAGCGCAGAAACACCTCTGCGGTACCCTATATAACCCAGTGCGCTGCATTCTGAACGCCAGTTTTACAGCAATCCGGATCGGAACAGCAACCAACTGGAAGAAAAGTCAACTACCATACCAGGCACCTGGGGCTCGGCCCCTGGTAATAACATGTTAGACCATAGCAGCCAAATGGACCAGGCCGGCCAGTCTTGACCCCAGCGGAAGCGTCTGCAAAGACCTCCGCTGCCAGTGGCGGGCCAACCGTCAAGAAACTTAATGTGGCAGGCCCCCTCCAGGCCTCAGGCTGACTCAGAATTCCAACGGACACGATCGGAACATTCGGAACACCAAACTGAGGGAGTAGCTTATCAAAGCGAGGTCCATCATCATAAGTGTTACATCCAGCGCGAAGATCGTGATGGATAAAACTGGGACGACATCTTGCGGCCCCATCTTGAGCTTCTTCTGACGCGTTAACGGCAGTTGACTCGCTTCTAGAGAAGAATGGCAACGTCGTGGGCTTGCCCAAACACAACCTACCTTCGGCCGGTGTCTCCAGTGAGAAGACCCACGTCCGACGCCAACACAGATATAGAACTTACCTCAGGGTTTTGGGACAGCCAGGGCTCGAGAACGGCCGCCCCCTAGCCAACGTAAGAGGAGTTCGAAGGCCTCAGCCTCCCAGTTCCCTCCAAGACCGAGGCTGATACCGCCATGGCAAGCTCTAGGCAAGCGAAAACAACGATGACTGCAGTGGCCCTCCGCTCGCAGCCGACGAGATTTTCGAACAAGGCACCAGCTATTCCCACCAGGAACGCTGATGAGGGGCAAGACTTACCGGGACACAATCCTGGTGGTCCGCAACTGTGGCCTATCCAGAGAAGACATTGGGACTAACGTCACAATGAGGCAGACGCGGGACGGATGTCTCCTCCTCCCGAAAGGCGTGAGTTCGACCTCTGCCGCGAAAAACATCGTTTCGGCTATGTCATCCAGGCTCGGTAACTCCGTCGGCAAGGTAAAGCAGCTTGGACTACAGGTCGAGGTGGAAGTTGATATCGATGCAGCCGCCACAGCTGTGACGCCATCCCCGGGCTGGACGACCCAGTGGCGAAAGTCGACAGGGAGGTCATCTACAGCGACGTCAGGATATGGGGTACCCGTTCAGGTCAACAGATTGCTACGGCAAGATGCCCAAGCACTTGGCCGTGATCATCACCAGGGTCCCAATCGGGTGGACCATGTTCCGCGTACGCCGTACCTCCGGGGAGGTGTTTCCGACTGCAAGGCAGCTGACAGAACCGGTGCTTGCTTGAACTGGAGACGCTATGAAGGATTGCATGGAAGCAGACGATCTGTGCGTTGTATGTGAGTCCGTTGGGCTCCCGAAAATTCCCCACAAGCCAGGTTCGGGCGCATGTGCCGCCAGAAAACATTCGGCAGGTGGCAAAACCGGCCACAATGTATAGACTTCTTCAAATCAACCTGAACGCAAACTAAACAGTGGAACAACTCGTGGTTCAGACGACGGATAAGAGGGAGCGGATGTCCTCTTCATCTCCTAACCTAACCTGCGACCCACTACTGCCGGAAAGACAGATGGAGCTTCAGCTACGACCGTAAGACCTCCATGGGCCATCATACACGCCATACCCAGCTCAGCCACGGAAACGGCATCGCCTGAATGTCCTTCCGGGACCTGACCATCTTCAAATGCTACCTCCACCCCAGTTAGATCTAAGACTTCATCACCTCTCTGAGTGATCTAGACGACGCAATCTGAGCCAGAGGTAACACCTCCATCATACCGGCTGGGGATTTCAACGCATGGAACGTCGAATGGGGCTCCAGAGTCAGCAATCCTAAGGGCCGGGCACTCTCTGAAATCGTCTCCAGCCCAGGGCTTATTCTTGCAAACTTTGGGTACCAACACCAATGTTCAGACATGGAGCAGCTACCTGCATCATAGATATCACATTTTACAGGTTCGCAGCCCAGGGGTTGGAGGGTGCCGAGGTTGTGAGGACCGGAAGCGAACAATAATAATACGCGTTACGCGTGCCCTGCACCTATTTTCTTTTCAAGCCAATCATGGTATGCAAAATATTATATAATAATAGCATACTAATTACATAGAAACAACCTGTATACAAAAATAAAACAATGATTACAACGGTAATTGTGTGTGTATGTGTAACCAGCTGTTCCTCCGTGACCATTGATACTTAAAATTTATTTTGTTGCGGCGTTAATAGAGACAGAATCGCTGAGCGACCATAACTATGTCCTCTTCAACGTAGTCAATCACGCCCAGGTCCCGGCAACACCAGAACCTCACCCCGGCACCAACTGCAGCTGGACCGTGATAAAGCTCAACGGAGACGCCCCGAGTCTCTGGGAAAGCTCTCACATCGGCTGATCCACTGGAAGAAAGACTTTCTACTTGGCGCCTGCGATGCCTGCATGCAGAGAACGAGACCCAGTCACGCAGGCAGACGTCCAGTGTACTGGTGGAACGAAGCTATTGCCGAGCTACGTAGGTCGTCACAGGTCCTTCGTAGACAGTACCAATCATGTCTCAGGCGGGACGGCCACCCGGGCATACAGGAGGCTAGATTTTTCTATTCCGCAGCCACGAGGAATCTCAGGATAGCAATACGCGAAGTCTCTTGGCAAATCCTGGGCTAATCTCTGCTCTCAGGTGGACACAGATCCCTGGGGAAGACCATACAGACTTGTCATGAAAAATGTTGGCATCTGAAACCCAGCAGCGGACTCCAGCTAGGGGCAGAGAAGCCCTAATAGCAGACTCCCTGTTCCCTGCGGCCCCCGTCACCGACTGGAACTTGGCACCCTCGACTGCTGTAAATGACATGTTCCTGCAGGAATTCGACCAGGAGCGCAATGTACTGGAGTTCCAGAGGGCTGTGCGGTCGTGCCCGAGTTCACCATTGACTAACTACGAGTTGCCACTTGTAGGCTCTCTCTGGGGAAGACTCTTCGACCTTCGGGTGTCCGAATACTACAATAATTTAAAATTTTTTGTAGGCAGGCGTAAATACATATACGCGCTATACATTAACACGTTGTAAACACGACGTACCTACTGTATTTAACTACGATTAGTACTTAGTAGCACAGTATTATAACTTATAATTTATGGGTACTGTAGGGGTCCTTCACTAACGCTTATATATTTTGAGCTCGACGACGTTGGATAACGAGCAAGTTTTTCAAAGGAGAAAGTTACAGAGTTTATAAATGAGACGTTAAAAATTATTATTAAATGTTTATTAAGTTACAATAAAATTATATAAATTTGAGGACAGAACGAAATGTATCTGCCCGAGAAGTTAGTAATCTTATTTTAGCTAATTAATATTTCTATTAGGTACCTACCTAACCTACTGGTACCTACTAAAAATCTGAATGCTGATCACTGATGTCACAGCTGAATTCGCTCATCTACTCAGATTTTATATACTGAGTGCACATGTTATTTTTATACATTTTAATACTGAATGTAATAATAAATTGATAGTTATTGTGTATAAAAAAAAATGTATTTTATAGATGGAATTTGGTTTGTTATATACAATACTCGTAGACAAATATAAGTGCCATTCCTGATGATAATTGGCAAATATCAAGTGTTGAAAATTGTCAAATGCTCGATTTTTATTCAAGGAGTTTTTTAATTGATTTTACAAACATATTATTTAAATTTGAACTATAGTTTTAACGCCAAAATCTTTGGTGGGTAAATAATATGTCCAGATTTTACAGGTTTAACATTTTATCAAAATTATAAAAAGGGTAAGTGGATATCACTCTGCTGTATAGTAGATTACATGCAAGTTACTGTAATGGATGGTATTACATTTTATTTCGATGTTATAAAGTCATTGTATATGAAAAACGATTCTAAACAAGGACTGATTGTCAGTCTAGGATATTTTATATTAAATTAATTATATTATTTATATTGTTATTACATATTATATAAAAATGTTTATATATAATTAATTAAAATATTATTTTGTATTGTTTTTGGTTAAATTAATAGTAGCCTCATCATTTTATATAATATAAATCTTTGATTCATACTGAAAAATTCAGTGTTTTAATAATGTTTGGTAACAAGACATTAAGATTTGGTTGATAATAAAAAAATTGTATAACTAATAAGAACATAGGCGTGCACAAATGGGATGCCCAGTGATTATGATTTTTCATGCGGCAAAGCACCCTACGTACACTTCAATTACATTACCCATATATTTGTCATCAAAATACTTAAATTATCAAACTCAATTCAAGATATTTTAAAAGTAAACTTGAAAAAAATGTATTAACTCACTATGTGCACTCTATAGTTTAATATTTTGTACATAAACAGGACTATTATAGCCTATTATAACAGTAATGAAAAAAATAAAATAAATTTAGGCATTGTATTTATAAAATAATTGACTAGAAGATTAATGACAATATGTGGACACCGCCCTTTACAGTCTGTGCAGGCCTATAAATGAGTAAGTATCCAGAAATAACACATATCTTTTAAGATTATTTTGGTATATACCTATAAATAATATATGGTAGTAATTAAAAATAAAAATAACATTATATTCTGGATGTACAATAAACATTTTAATAAATATTTTATAATATACATAGGTGATTTGATGAAATAATATAACATTATCAAGCACAAACTGCTTTTGTAACATATCTTATTTTTAAATTACAAATTGGACATTTACCTGATCTACTCCATATATGTTTGGCACACGTGTAACAACAATACACATGTGCCGTTTTGCCGTGATTAAAAATGCCATTTTTTGGTTTTAAAAAACAAATATTACAAGAGTTTGTAGTATTTTCAAATGTATTAGATGTACTATCTTGAGATAAACATAGACCAGATATTCCAAGTGAATTTAAGGACTCCTGGGAATTTGAAGTAGAAGACGATTCTTGACAATCTTTAGGCAAATAATTTTCTTCTGTGCGGTTGGCCATGTTGTAAAAACGTTTGATACTCTTTGGTTTTGAATTTGACGAATTCTCAAATAATTGCATCCGATACTAAAGAAATAATAAAAATTTACAATTTAATAACATATTTTGTTTGAATTTAAAATATTAGTTTAATTTTGTCTACCATTTTTAGACCTCACATACTACTCGTAATATTAATTAGGTACATTTTAATAACCCCAGAAAAAATCGTTTAATTCATTATTGATTTAATAAACCAATTCCATCTTCAAAAGACTAAGGTGAAATCATTGACTGTTGTCTCACCTGGGAATTTTGTATAAGATAAAAAACTAGTTTCAAATGCAAGTTTTTGCTTAATCAAAACATTTATATCCAAAAAATACTAAATTTAGCTGTGGTATACTAATGAGGGATAGGGATTGGGATAAATCTTCCTCCAAGAACAAAAAACAAAAAACAAAAAATCAGTTTTGAAATGATTAGAATGAAAAATAAAAAATACACACATCGTAAAAATTTCAACATGAGTATTAAATTTAGAATTTATCAACTATGCTGGAATTAAAAAAAAATATTAATTTGTTGTCTGAGGTTAAATAAAAGACTGTTATTGACATAAAAACTATTTCTTTATAGATATTTAACATTATTTATCATTATTAGTAAAGCAATTGTCTTTGTGTTGTGGCCAATGGGTATGTTTGTATTTAAATCTATTTTAGTAGTGGTATACTGGCGCCATCAAAATATTATTTTAGTTTATGTTTTGATTACTTATTTCTCTTTCTTTAAATATTTTTCTAAAAACTTATTTTTTAAACAGTGAAGAACTTAGCTTTGCTATCCATAAATCATTATTACCCAATATCAGCAGACAAGTTGCAACGGTTGTAAATTCTTTTGTAACAGAGTAATATTCAATACTTATAAGTTGAGGACTTTTTTGTATTACAAGACAACACCTTTTTTTTGTTTTAACTTATGTATAGTTAAGCATGCAAAAAACGATGATGAAGTCAGAATTTGGCTGTTGGACTTAGTTTTTAACTTATAGTTAATTAAACTTTTAAAATCAATATCATCGCTCAACTTGCTATGTAAAATCAACTTGGATAAGACTTGGATTTTATAACTTCAAAGCCATAAGCCATAAGTCCAACTGTCAAATTTCAAATTCATCATCGTTTTCAGCATATCAAACTATACTTTAGCCCACAATAGTCCAACTGTAAATAGCGCACTAATATTGACGCGTGCAAAGTCAGCTGGCCAAAATTTTTCCCATCGTGAATATGGTTTGGTATATAGGATGGAGACTGATGCGTAGTGACAGATAGGTTTTTGCGGTCGATTTACAGTCAGACTCTCATGGGCCAAAGTACACATGCGCTTAAATAAAAAAAAATGGGTGATCAGTAAAACAGAAATATACCATATTAAGTTAATAAGTATTATTACAATATATATGATAGTGAAAACTCTGAAGATTTTAAATGATGTTTTAATAGAACTTATTGCTTTGGGTCAAGTACTCTGATTAGCAAATGTATATAATTTAATCCCTTTCCATAAGAAAATTGAATGGACACCACTGAAATTTAAGATCAAATCACTTTTATAAATTAAAGATTAAGCTGATGTGTATTTAATCTATGCCAAAATAACAAAAAATCCAAACTTTTTAAATTGAAATCCTATGCACTATCACTAATGCCCTACCATTTATTTCCAATCTTACTTTACACACACTAAAAATTTAAATAACAAATGATATCACTGGGTAGCTCTTTTCCTCAAGTTTTTATGTAAATAATCTTGTATCATTTATTTTTGTTGTTTCTAGGGCACATATTATATAATATTTCTTTTTAAAAATAAAATGTTTAATTTACTTTATAACTTACCTTAAAACACTGATTACAGTACTGAAAATTAAGGTTGGAATTTGGTTTTTGACATTGACAGCATTTTCTAAAAATTAGTGACGATTTAAAATTTGTCTCTGAAATGAATATTTGTAAATCTGTATCATCGGGGACATAACCATTCTCAATGTCAAGGAAGATATCGTTTTTTGTAACCTAAAAATTAACAGTAATTAAAATCATAATAATTGTTTCAATAATATAATTTTATACTATAATATAATAAGCATTTTAGTTTCAATTTGAATTTAGCAGATTATCCACGAATACCCCAACATCCTATTCTATGTATAGTCGAGAGTACTCTGTTTATGTGATTATTCTAATCAGAATTAATACTTACTACCTCACATTCTGATGAATCTGATAGACTTGAACTTTTATAGTCACAATCGCTTTGACTAGAACCGTCACAATCACAGTCACTATGGCAACTTGTTACAGATGAAAAATCAAGGAGATCCGCTACCTCAACTAAAAAAAAAGGTTAAGTTAATTAAAACTTATAATCAAAATATATTAAATTAAATTAAAAATTGACGTGGTGCATGAATTGTCTAATTTGATGAACTTTGATGAATCAATACATGTCAACTCTTGTTTGATCCTGAATAGATGATCAAGTTTGATTTTTCTTCATATCAAAACTATGTTTATTGAAATTAATTATAAATTATACATATTTATAATTAGTTGTTAATTTAAAAATTAACGTTCAATAACCACTAAAATAAAATAAAAATAGATTGAACAAAATTTTATTTTTGCATTAATAAACATTCAATAGATAAAATTATTATTATTATTATTTTGATTATTACAATTTTCAGTTAATTATTTAAAGGTGGGTGAATACAAAGTTAAGTTTTTAAGACAAAAGTGTACATTCATTAATTGATCATAAGGATCAATTATGACTGACATAACTAATTTAAAATGTTTTCATTTGTTTTACTTCTATTGTAATAAAACTCATAAAATAATAATAATAATACAAATCACAAATAATTAAAAAATTATCCCCATGTGCAGCCAATAAAATATTCTCATAAATAATGTATATAACACACATACATAAATATATGTATATAAATAAAGTAAATATCAATATGAGTTTAAATATTTTTAGTATTAAATCTTATGTCTATCTTACTTTATTATTAATTATTACCAAAGTATATTATTTAAATTAATAAAGCCCAGATTAAGACTATTGCAGAGGGCTTTAAATAAAAAAAAGCTTAGTAGCTATAAAAATCTGGACAAAGAATGTTGAAGCAGAAGTTTATTGTTCTCTAAAATTTAAATTATTTTATTACTTATTCATTTTTTTTTTTTTTTAATTAATAGCCTTTAAAAATACATATCCTTAGTTTTTGTTTACTTTTAATTTTAATAAAAATATCAACTACATAAAATTGTTTATATTATAAAATATTTTTTCATGTTTTTAATAAGATTTTCATATTTTAGTAACAAAAACACTTTAAACAATCATAAGTGAAATATACTATTTCAACAAATAATTGAGAATTAAACCTGTCTCGTTTATATCAATATAACAAAACAATTCATTAATTCTAACTTTTATATTTCTGTTTTTATTCAACAACTAAATCCCTTTCTCTTAATCCGGACTATAAGTTAGTAACTTTTACTTATTATAAATAAGTAAAAACAGTAACTGTACATAGGCATATGCATAATAATAAGCAAGACACATGAAGCACATGATGACAGAAGTCATGCAGTGATGGAACCCTCCGAAAGTTAAAAACTTAAAATGATTGTGGCATTATTTGTTTAAATCACACAATTGTAACACTCAACGTCAAATATTTAAGTTAAATTTAAAAGTCAACTTAAATATTTTTAAAAAATGATTACTTGTATCTTTGGATTGGGTACTATGAATACTTTCAGATTGATCTGAATCATTTATATTTTGAAATAAATCAGGTGATTGTGATTTTAATTTGTATGTATATAAATATCTTGATTTTTTTTTGTTTACCCATGTGTCATACTCGTCCTCATCTATAAGTAAATTGAAACAAATTATATTATACTTAAACTTAATAACTCTAATATTAACTTATTCCTGGGAAATTACAAACTCATTTTAAATAGTACAATTTACGTACCATTACTATAACTCACATCTTCAGTAGGTCTTTTTAGTGTTTGGGGAGGCATATCTGAAATGAATTTTAATTCAAGAACATTACTTGAGTTTTCTGCAGATCACAAGAAATACACTAGTAGAACGTTATACAATAAAATATAACTTAAAATCTTTTGTGTAGGTACATAAAAATGTGAAGAAATGATTCACTGCCAAATTCTCAAATTGAAAACAATCTTATAATAGGTATTTACAAACTGAACTGATCTCTCAAAGTTTTTAGCTGAATGTAACTAAGATATTATATTCGTCTTAACCAAAAAATTTGCATACCTCAGATATGGTCAGATTTGGTTTCAATAAAACCAAATAAAACACTTTGTCTAGTTACCAAGGACATAATTTTCAGCACTACAAAATTATTAATCATCATACAACTGACAATAATCACTATCTATCCAATAATTACAAGTTGATTTTTCGCTAAATAATAGGTGAAATAATATTATGTCTGTGTCTGTGTTTTGATGACCAATTTAAGATATTAGAAAACTCAATGATTATTCAAATAAAAACTATTTCATCATTTTGATTTTTTTTAGAAATCACACGTCTGCAAATATTAATTTGAATTATTTATAAAAACTGATAAAAATACAAAACATTCTTTTACAAACTATCAAAATGTATTAAATTACCAAAAAATGGTGGGTCTGAGGGAAAAAACAGGTATTGTGCTAACACCTTCTAAACTACATAATATGAGATATCTAGGGCCAGATTGGCCCTGCGAGTTACCGAGTAAAATTTGGCGGGGCCCCAATAATTTTGGGGAATTTAAGTCATCAGGTGACTGGCTGAAAATGTGTTAGAGTTCAACTATAGATATCATTGATATTAAGTTTGAAAGTGATAGATATCCGAAGATATTCGGCCCTGGATATATCAATGTCCATTATAACTAAAATGCGGATTTTTACGCATTAAAAACCAACCATATGCGCTGAAAAATATTGAATATGCATAAATATATTATGCACTAAAACATTGAAATATAATCAAAAGATAAAAAATATTTAATTTTTTAATTTTCTTGAATATTTAATTAAAAGAACATATTATTTAAAATTATGGAACCCTATTTTAAATACTTTTCTTAATTTTTTTCTAAAATAATGTCAATGGTGAAGTCATAATTAATATTTTCCTATCTTGGTATATATATTTTATATCTCTGATACTTTTGTTTTATATAATGATTATTGATTTAAAGTCTAAGATCTTAGAGAAAACTGTTTATACCTACAAGTATGCCTATTAATTTATTTTGATATTAATCAAAACTATAAAAATATAATACTTGTTTCTTAAATGTATGACAATAGTATATATTTCAAAAATGTCTACAAAAAACATTAAAATATACGCTAAAAAAATGAAATACACGATTAAAATTGTAAAATAAGCCTTTCAAATAGAAAAACTAGATACCAAATTATGCAAAATATGCACTAAAACAGTTTCATTTTTTAAATTGTTTTTCTATGAAAC